>NW_015169266.1:97008-104688 GCF_001447785.1 Gekko japonicus
ATATTATTTTTACACCTCCAACAGTTCCCTGAAACATTTATATAGCATTTTTGCAACCTAACTGGCGTCCAATGCCACCTATATATCATTTTTATTATGTTTTCTTTATACGATGTTGCTCTTAATAGTTTAATGGATTTCCAAGTCTTTTCCCAATCCTCTCTCTCTATCGTGCGGCCCAAATCTCTTTCCCATTTAGTCATCGAGGGTTTTTTCCACTCGTCTATTAGTTCTTCTTCTAATAGCAAGTTGTATATTTTTCCCATCTGTTTTTCTTTCTCCCTTAGCCAGATTTTATCTAGTTGCGTTTCTGTATTGTAAAAAGTTGACTTTTTATCTCTTATAAATCTTGAGACTAGTTGGTTTCTTTCCCATATTGATAAATTTACATTCATTTCTTGTAGTAATTCCCACGACTTAAGTTCATTTTGTTCATCTAACAACTTCCGATAGGTTATCTTTTTCTCTTCTGTCATTAATGATGGCATTACAAAAGCCTCCAAGGGAGATACCCATTTTGGTATTTTTGTATAGTATCTTTCTTTTATTTGTCTCCATATTTGCATTAGAGGTCCTCTTACTACATGGTTATAAAAGCTCTTCTGTATCTTGTCTTTGTCATACCACACATAGGCATGCCAGCCCATGTGTAGATCATAACCTTCTAGTTTTAGCAATCTTTTATCTTCTAATAACGCCCATTCTTTTATCCATCCCAATCCTGCAGCTTGGTAGTACAAATTCCAGTCCGGGACACCTTGTCCTTGTAGAAGATGCATAGATTTGACGTCACTGACAGTGTGGTAATCTCTGAAACCCTTTGCGCAGATGTCACTACCACCAAGAATAGGGTCTTCATATGTAACCATCTTAGACCAACCTCCCTTAGTGGTTCGAATGGCAGCTTAGTGAGGGCTGATAGGACTGCATGATGCATCTACATAGGAAAGCAATGGACCTGAGGTGGGGCCTTGAGCGTTGCACCTTGTAGAAATAACTGAATGTGAGGATGTTTGGTCAATTTGTAGCCACCTATGATGAGTATCACAGTGGAAAGGGCAGCCATCTACCTATGCAGAGTAGAGGATTTCAGACCCAAGAACAACCTGTCCTGTAAGAAGGATAGAACAGAAGCCACCAAAGGAGATAATGGATCAACCTCCTTCCTCCTGCACCACCTGACAAAGGCTTTCCAGGTCATATTGTAGATGTGAATGGTAGATTGCCTCCTGGAAGACAAAATGGTATCTGTCACTTCTGTCCAATATCCTAGTTGGAAAAGATGTCCCCACTCTATCTCCAGGTGATCAAGCACAGCCAGTCCAGATGGGGGTGCCATACTGGGTCCTGGAGAAGCATGTCTGAAGTTACTGGAAGAGTCAGTGGAGGATGAACCACCAGCTCCTTCAGTGCCAAGACCCAGGGCCAACATGACCAGAATGGGACAACTAGAATCACTTCAGCCTTCTGTTCCCTCACCCTCCGGATGGTCTTTGGAATGAGAGGAATTGGAGGGAAGGTGAAGAGAAATCCCTGGGGCCAAGGAAATGTTAGGACATCTGTTGCTTTTGCTTCGTGATGGTAGTACCTTGTGAAGAACCATGAAAGCTGATGATTTGAGGGTGATGCAAAGAGATTCACCAGAGGATGACCCAGGCATAAGCATATGAGGTTGAACAGATCTGGATTTGGGAACCATTCCCCTTCACAGATGATCTTCCTGCTCAGCCAATCTTGAGTGCTGATCACTCCCTTGATGTGTTCTGCCCATATCAAGGTGATGTTCCCTTTTGGCCCAAGAGAGAACTGTCATAGCCTCCTGGCACAACTGGGAGGATCTGGAACCTCCCTGCTTGTTCAGGTATGTCTTTGCAGATATGTTGTCCATCCTGACCAACACATGCTGCTGCCTGAGACTAGGACATCATTCAAGATTGCTCCCCAACAATATAGACTGGCTTCTGTAAGCACTGAAGGGTCATCTCAATGTCTTGGAGACACTTGGCCCGACTGCTGGAGCTGACAAGAAGGTTGTCTAAGTATGGGTGGACATGAGGTGTACCTTTGTCTCCTGAGGTGTACAACAGGATTTATCAACATTCTGGAGAAGACTCTGGGTGCCATGGAGAGGCTAAAGGGGAGAGCCCGATATTGAAAGTGATGACCATCCACAGTAAAGCATAGAAACCATCTGTGAGTAGGATGAATCGGGATTTGTAGATAGGCTTCTGTCAAGTCTATCAATGTAAAAGTCACCTGGCTGAAGAGTCTCTATTATTGATTTCAAGATTTCCATGTGGAAATGTCATAGCTTGATGTATCTGTTCAAGAATTTTAGATCTAAGATGGCTCTCCAGTCACCATTTTCCTTGGGGACTGTAAAGAGAATGGAATAGACCCCCTGACCTTGTTCAGGAAGAGGGACCACTTCAATTGCCCAAATGTCAAGCAGATGTTGAAGAGCTCGGTTGGTGATTAGTCTTTTGTTTATGTTCTTGCTGACCAGAAACTGCACAAACCTTTCTGGTGGGATACTGTATTCAATGGTATAGCCCCAAAAGATTACTTCTTGTGCCCAAGAGTCTGCCTGAAAGGCCTCCCAGGCTGGAATGAAATGAAGAAGATGGGCCCTCACTGAAAGGATCATGCAGTCATTCCTGCTTGGGTTTGGAGGTGCAGTCTGTCCTGTCATTCTTGCTAAAGTTGTGTTTGTTGGAGCCAAAGGAACCTCTTTTGAAGGAGGTTTTGGAGGCCTCCCAGTTGGGCTTCTTGGAGTCTGGATGAAACCTGGCCAGGGACTGCTGGGTGCAAAAGGAATGAGATCCACGCCTGTCCAAGCACTGAAGGGACCTGGGTTTGGCCTTCTTTGTGTCTTGCATTTCAACAAGAATCTTATCAAAATCTTCCCCAAACAAATGGTCCCCCTGAAAGGGGTAAGTAGTGACAACGAACTTGGACTGCAGGTCTGCCTGCTGGGCTTTAAGCCACAACAGTCTCCTGGTCATCGCTGTCAAGGCCATGGCTCTGGATGTGAAAGTCAGAATGTCCAAGGTAGCATCTGCTGAGAACAATGTGGCCTTGAGGACTCAATTGGTCCCTTCCAGAAGACATTGGTGGTTCTCAGGAAGGAGTTGGATCAATTTGCGGAGCCATGCAATGGATGCCCTAGAGACCATCGATACTGTGGTGGAAGCTCTTGCCATCTTTGCTATTGCCTCATAGACCTTCTTAAGGGCTGCTTCTGCCTCCTTATCCAGAAGGTCACAAAGAGTGCCCTAGCCATCTTCTGAGAGAAGACCCACCAACTGCAGAGCTGCCATGGGGCCAACCACTGGAGATACCTGCAAGAACTCATTAGCATAGTTAGGCAGCACATAGAGCTTTCTAACAAAATTGGGAAACTGCTGTTTGCAGCCGGTTTGTCCCATTCCACCCTCAACTAGCACTCAAAATACTCAGGGAAAGGAAACACCTTTTCAAACACTTCCTCCCAGGGAAAGAACTCAGTGTTCCCCCTAGATTTTTGATTTGAATTTGGTCCCTGAAGCTTTGGCCTCCTCACCAGGTTGAGGGTCTTGGAAATCCAAGGCTGCCAAGGTTTTAGTCAGCAGGTAGCGGTGATTCTCAGACTTGAAGAACAGGCTGGATTGTTCAGGAACCTTAACATCTTCCTCTTCTTCATCTGAGAGGAACTCTCCCTCCTCCCATTCCTCTGGGTCAGACTCGGAAGAAGCTGTCTCTACACAGTTTCTCACCTTTGCTTTCTTTGTGTGTGTGTGTGGTGGGGGTGCCTTCTGGGACACCTTGGTGGGCCATGTACAACAGGAATGAGGAGGAAGCTGAATCTGGGAGGGTCCTTGAGAATTAATGCCCACCCTGGCACAAAAGGAGGAGATTTTCTCCTGCATTGCCTGCCTGAGCCCAGAGGAATAAAGGAAGGCCCCAGTCTCGGGTATTTTACCGATCAGTAGAGAAGCTCCTAGGTTGGGGCAGCCACTGGGGAGCACTGAGCAGGAGCCTTCTGCCCCAGCTGTGGTCTGCAGGAGCTGCGGGAAGGTATTGGAGCCAAGCTCTGCACTTTCAAGATAGCCACCACAAACCTTTGACAGCCACAAGGGTCTGGCAGGCTCCCCCATTTGCTGCAGGCAATGTTTCTTGGCACACCACGCTGCCTCCTCTGACTAGCTGGGGATGACACGAACAAGCCGTGAAGGTAAGTTGGCCCCACTGGTGAGCCATGCTGCAGCTGCTACTGTGGCACGTGTCTCCAGGTCCTCTTCCAACACAAAGTAGTTGGAGTGCTCCGCCAACGCCATCCGGCTGATCTGGGGCAGGAGCACTCAGAGTGACGATCCTCGCTGCTTCTTCCCATGGGTGGAAGGTGATGCGGGAGGGGGGGATGAAGAAGATGAAAGACAGAGAGGAGGGCTACCAAATTTAGTAAAGTTGGAGCAGATTATGATTAGAATGAGAAGAGAAACTCTCAGAAGAAAGAGTAGAAGAAAAGGAAGTAAAATGAGATCAGCGATCAATGGGAAAGGCTAAGCCTGCTCTATTGCTGCTACTCCCTACAGAGGCAGGAACAGAACAGAACTGAGGGGGCGGGTTATTCCAAAGGTGCCAAAAAGAAGAAGAAAAAAGTATTCCCTTCCTCCCTAAAGGAACAATGGGAATTATCCATGGAGATGTCCTCCACTTCAGAAGAAAAATCTCTGGGACTTCTCTGGAAACAGTGGAGGATGGGGCACCTTTCTTGGGGGTAGGGAGACATAACTCAGAACCCATAAATCCAATGCTCACCAAACTTGGAAGTCAGCTAGAGTAGAGTAAGCTGGTGAGCTTGGTGTCTCTGGCTTGCACAGGATCTGTTCTATACACTCCTGAACCCCCTGAACATGTGCCTGTCAAAATGACCGCCTGTCAGCTGTCATTTGCCCAGAAAGCACTTTCCTGGTGCACCTTATTGGGCGGGGGGGGGCATGACTTGAACTTCATAAATCCAATCCTCACCAAACCTGGAGGGCAGGTAGAGAAGAGGCAGCCAGAGATCCCCTGCAAGTTTGGTGTCTCTAGCATACCAGGGGGGCAATTCTACTGGGTTGCAAACCTCACAAACGGAATCAATTTGTTTGGCTCTTTAAAGTTCCTGATGGTTCATTTTAAGTACGAGACTCAACACAGCTAGTGAACAGTGAATCAGCTTTATTCAATGGAGTCAGAAGAAATCAGAACAAAACAAAAACATAAAGCATCAGGCTCTCTTTTAAACAGTCTGGGTTTAGGTAGCCACGCCCACATGTCAGCTAACAACCAATAACTATTTATGGATAAGGTCCAATTAGAGTGCTTCCCTCTGGAACATTGCGCAGCTCTGATTGGTCTATTTACAATCCTTGTTCGGACTCAAGCTTAACATAGTTTTCAATACACAACAGTTCATAAACCAGAAACACCACAAACCAGGAACTGATCTGCATTTTCTTGATTTGTGCCAATCCCTAGCTGCTATATTCATGTAGGCTCTCAGCTGCTAGATTCAGGGAATTTCTCTCTATCATGCAGCACCTTTTTTGTGCATCTGATCCAAAAGAACAACCCAGGTACAGAAATCTGTTCTGTGTGCAAATTGCCCTTGCTAGATTGAGGTGCATGCATTCGCCTTAAAAGCTGAGGACCCCTTTTTAGCATGCCATAATTGAAAATATTAATTGAGAAATTATTGTGGACAAACTTCATCTCTCAGTGTGGCAGCCATGCAAATGAGGTGGAGGACAGGAAAACTAATCTCTTTCTCGACAATGAGCTCATCAATGGAAAAGCTCTCAATTGTAGATTAGCCTGGGAGAAAATTAGACATCAAGCTTGACTATAGTCTTTAATAGAAATATAATCAGTAATATATCTTTATGAAATGCACACTGCCATTACATAGTACACAGTTAGAGGTGAAGAGCAGGCTACAGGCAAGAGTCCAAATGCATTAATATCCCCCAGGTGGACTTAATAAGATGATAAATGCACATGGGGAATAGATTAATTTTCATTTTCAAATGGTTTTGAAAGTAAAACAAAGTCATTTTATAACAATTTGGTCAGTTCAGTAATCTAATTCCATAATGAAAGACTTTGCCACAATCCACCCAGAATGTATCTGCAGTGCCATAATTACAGAAAGTCGAGGTTTCCATTATTACAATGGAAGAGGGCAGCAAAGGGAAGAAGATTTAATTTAAGAGGTAACAGGGATGGACTCAATTGCTAACCCATGGTATGAATTGGTCGAGTGTTTTCATTACAATGGAATGAAAATGTTTAACCATGGGTGAGCATGAAGGTGTTCATTCAAAGCTTAGCTGAGCTGCTTTAATTTCAATACTGGACTGTCCCAAGGTTTTCACAAAAGATTTCTTTATTCTCACGAGTGTTAGTTTTTGAGCAATTGAAAAATAGTGTGGGCTTTTGTATTTCTACAGCTATAGAAACAATGCTCTGTTGATTCCTTGGAACTCTGAATAATTGTTTGTAAGATTACTTGGCACCCAGTCTGTCTAGTAGTGCCTGGACGTCTCTTATTTATTATTTAACAGCATTGTATTATTTTTGTGGCAGTATTGTTGTAAACAACCTTGCAGAAATAATACTCCATGTGGGCCACACCTTATGGAGACAGCATAACAAAAAAAACAGTCAGCATGGCAATTTTTGTACCCTATTCTGTTTGTTTAGTGGGGGGGGTAGCATGGTATAGCCTGAACCTTTTTTTTAAATTACATTTTTATTAATTTTATATATTAAAACAGTAACAACAGTTATGCATATAGATAAACATTATAATAAAAACTAATAACCAGGAACAGTTTGACTTACATAAAGTGAAGAACTTCATAATACTTTTGTGGTACAGAGTAACTTGAGAATATGTCATCACTGAAAACAGATTCAAGAAAAGGTAGGCATTTCAAGAGCAAATCAGAGCATTTTTTGTACAACAATTCTGGTCTAAAATCATTTCTTCTATTAAAAGTATAGCCTGATCTTGTCAGATCCAAGAAACTAAGCAGCGTTGGTACTTGGCTGGGAGAACACCAAGGAAGACTCTGCAGAGGAAGGCAATGGCAAACCACCTCTGCTTCTCACTTGCCTTGAGAGACCCTTGCTGGGATTGCCATAAATCAGCTGAGACTTGATGACACTTTACACACACACACACACTTGTAGCACAAGAGAGCAATTTTCAGGCAGATTTGCTTTTTCAGTGTTGCATTTAATTCGATGCAGTTCTCTCAGTGATTGCACTGTGTCAAAGTTGAAACAAAACATTTTTGGTTTTTGAAAGAGTGCAAACAAATTCCTGCATAGTAACACACATCCAGAAAGATAGTAGAAGCAGAAGCAAAAACAAAAATCTTTTCATAGAAATGTGGATGATACAATAGGCAGATGACACCCAACTGTGATTCTCGCAGCTGATTAAAATTGATCTGTTGAAGTCCTGACCAAATGCCTACAGAAGGTAATAAAATGACTGAGAGCCAATAAACCAAAGCTCTAGCCAGACAAGGCTAGGGGTGCTTAAACACCTGCCAGTGGAGCTCACATCCTATTCTCTAGTTGGTAATTGGGAGTCAGTTTTTTGATGGACTGTTCATCTATTTGTCAGCTTGCTCCTGGCTGTTCAGC
>NW_015169266.1:104707-152656 GCF_001447785.1 Gekko japonicus
AATGCAGTGCCATGCAATCTAATTTTTGCACATAGGTGTTTTTACATGGCACACCTGAGTTCCAATCCCCCTTGCTTTGCCTCTGCTCTACTCAGCTGACAACTGTTTATATCCGTATGTGTGTGCTGTTTTTGTTTTGTATTTTGGACAGGATTGAATCATTTTTGCATAATATACTTCTTAGGTTTATGGTGGTTCAGCTGATTTGTGACGTCTGGTTAGTACGAAATTATTAAACCCAAGGCATGGCCTGTCTGCTCAAGTGACCAAGCTGCTCTTTGTGACACATGAGGCATGTGAGATGTATACCCCTGCAGATACCACCCTATTGAGGTAGCAAAATGCCTTAGTCCAAACTGAGAGGGGAAAATTCATGTCTCTGAGTACTGGCGATGAAACACCACAGTTCTCCTATCCTTCAAGGCAGCATGGCCCTCCAGTGACAAACTGAATAAGGAAACAGATGGGGAATCAAAAGCCATAGGTTCTCGTCCTGACCCTGCCAATAACTGGCAGTGAGACGTTTGGCAAGTGTTGTCATTTCCCATCTGTTGCTGTTTGTCTCAAACGTCCCTCATACTAATTAGTAGAAGTGAGATTGGCTTTAATCTGTCACTTACCTAAACCAAGCCCTGCTTGGAATCATTAATCATATTTTGGGGGAAATCTAGAATGAGTTTGGAAGACAGGATTGTGATTAATCAGGGGATCCACATAGTGCAAATCTGGAAAATACATATTCTCCTCCTGTACCCAGCACGTATACATGTGGTTAAACACAAAGACTTAGATTCCCCCAGAAGTTTTCTATTGGCAAAAAGGTTTACACTCATGCAGTACAAGTTTTTTCCTCCTGCTACTACAGCAGTCAAATACCACGCAAAATTTTGTTCCTGGGCAATAGGAATGCCCCTCCCCCAGGAACAGGACTGGTGCAGCATTTTATCTTGCCATTGGAGAGGGGAAGTGAGAAAGTTGTTCTCTATGAGTGGAAATCCTTCCACTTATGGGAAAACTCCACTGGCTCAAAGCCACTGGCACCTATTCAAACAGCCTCCCCAGCTAACATTAACCCTGCCTTATTTGGTTTTGAAATATTTTGCATGACTTCATCATGCTGGCCATGTGATAATGTGCCAAATTTCTCCACACCTGGAATAATGTTCCAATACTATGGACTGAGAGATGAAAATGAGGTAGTACTGAAGGACAGGAAACAGTAAATAGCACCAGAGACCTTTGGGGAGGGACTATAACTGAGTGGAAGAGTCTCTGTTTTGCATGCAGAAAGACCCAGGTTCAATCTCTGGCATCTCCAGTTAAAAGGATCAGGAATGTGAATGACCTCTACCTAGGACTCCACTGCCAGTTTGAGTAGACAATACTGAGCATGATGGACCAAGGGTCTGATTCAGTATAAGGCTGCTTCTTGTGTGTTCATGTGGATGCCTGATGCAGAAAATCTGAATACGGTCTCTGATACTAACACTAATCTAATATTAAACTGAATTACTGCAAATGCGTTGCCCTTGAATGGAGTCCTAATGATAGGCTGCCCTTGAATGGAACCCTAGTGACAGACTAGCCATGAACCATACAAAATACATAGAAGAGGAATATGTAATGAACAAAAGGCTTTGGCGGACAATTAAACGACAAGGAGAAACTGAGGTATCCGAGAACAGCAAAAACAATTTCTTAAAAAGTTCACATTGATTAATATCTTGTAATTACTGCTGTATAGAAGAATAAATGTACAAGCAAAGCAGCTTAATAAATCTATATACTCTTGTCAGGCCTGGCAAATGTGGGCTAATTTTCTACTAATGATTCTTTACAGGTGTGAGTCAGTGAACAATTTGTTTCTCAGTGGGAACAATTTATTAGTTTATGTAAATATTTGTATACTATTTCCCATCCTGAAATGTACAACACACTCAAAAAGAAACAAAAGCTATTAAACAATTGGCAGACATGTTTATTATAATAATAACAATATAAAACAATATGAAAAAGACCACAGTAACAGCAGCATAGTACCTATGCCATTAGACAGCTGACTTGTCCAAGACAGTGTTAAGAGAAATTCTCTTAATTCCTCATTTCCGAATTTCTCCCTGAAATCCAACAATCCATTTCTATTCTTCTCTTTAAGAATTTGGAGTCATTTTTTGAGCAATTCTGTTTTGATCAGAGAGAACTGCAAAGACAGAAAGGGCAGAATTGCAGAATTTCACTCTGTAGATGCTCAGAGATAAAGCCTTCCCAAACCTTCCTATTCTCTTGCTAGAGCATCATCCTGTGGTGTATAGCATAAAACATCAGCAAGTACTGACATTACGAATGGGGGCACTGAGAAATCCTTCTTTTAAAAAAGAAAAAAGAGAGTAAGAGGAATTCATGGATATATATAAAAAAGTTAATCCCCCCCCCAAAAAAACCCCAACACTAGTCCAAGATTGTACATAGGACCACATGTCCACATCTAATTAGTTTGGGTGTTTGTTTTGCTAGTTTTGTTTGTTTGTGTAAAGTACTGGGTTCACACATGGAGACTCTGACTATGACATGCTAACTAGATGTGTTTATTGTACTTCACAACAAGAGAACACACTCCACCTGGGCACACCCACAGTTCCATTGGGGGGGGTTGAATTTCCCACCAAGATCCTATTGGAGGACTCAGGGTGGCCTAGGATCCTTGGTCCCTATTGTGTTTGGAACCAAGCTAAGGACTGAGGCCACAGACCCCTGGTGGCGGCCCGCGGACACAACAGTTTGGTTTGATCCAAAGAACTACAAGTGTATCTTCACATGCACTTTCCCACTTCCCTTGTTTTCTGAAGCCATCCGTACCACCCAAAAACCTGCTCTAGAGGGTTTAGGGACTGCAGGATGAGGTGCAGCTCAGAGAACTGCGGGTCAAGTGACAGATCTTCAGAAACTCCAAATCTCTGTAGGTGTCTCCTGGAGCCATTCATTCACTTGGGCAATCTAGTGTGAGCAGTCCCAAGTTTTCTGTTACCAAGCACAAGAAGGCATTTTTACAGGCTTTGGGCTGTTTGATCTCTCACACAAGCAGTCTGGAAGGGGAGGGGGGGAGAAGTTTCAAAGCGTCTTCAGAGACTGAACAGGCTTTTAAGCGTTACTACATAAGTAAGACTGAGACCTTCAAAGATCAAAGGCACAGGAGATTAACAATTTTGGGGAGACATTTGCAGGGAAAACAGAAGAAATACAAACTGTATAACTAATTTGTAGCAATATATCTTGATTGTTTGCATGGTGAAACTGACTAATGAGAAGATTTACCTAAAGTCAACTCTCAAACTGCAAAAAAACCAACAACAATAACAACACACATTTGTTCATATATTATTTCTATCTTCCTTCTTTTCTATGAACCTTTACTGATACTTGATAAATGACTGATTAAGAATATAATCTGTAGTTACAAATATTGACTATCTTTATTGTCTTAACTGATTAGTGAAAGTTAGAAGTAATGATTGGTTTATTTGAAGCAATATGTTTTGGATATTTGTAATGTTCTAACTGGTGGTTGGGGGAAAATTATAGAGTAGTTTTGATTCTTAAAGTGGGTCTTGTAGGGGAAAAATAAAACCAATGGGCTGATTACCGAGAGAAGGTGTAATGACCCTAAGTGTTGTGAGATAAAAGATGGATCTATATAGTGTGAGGTGAAAGTATATTGGCATTGTAAAGTTGAGAGCTGATGTTATGGAGAAAATATAAATTACTATGTTTAGGTTTGCAAACAAAGGGGATTTTGAAAGCTAACAATGCTAAAAATATGAAAGAATATCTTAAAGGGACTAGATTGATATTATATAAGAAATTTGAACTGTCTAAGAAATGTGAACAGTCTAACTGCTGTGAAATACCTGTGGTTTTTTCTTTTATATTTTTATTGTTATAAAATTGATTAATAATAGTAATAGCAGATAGGATATAGAAAAATTGAATTGTTTATTGGGAACAGAATTTTACTTAATGATATCTGTTGTGTAACAAAGGAAAAAAGGGAATTATGTATCTAAAGATGTTACAAACGAGATAATGGCTGGATACATTTGAAGTGTATTGCTGTTTTTTGTTTGTTTTATATAACTCTTAAAAAAACTAATAAACCTTGCCCATTAACAATAGGCAAGCAGGGGGGAAAAAAGCAATCCTCTACCACAGCTTGCTCTCTCCAGCTTGGTCTCAGACTGGGAGAGTTTTTTGTTATGTACTGAGCCAGGACAGCTTCGGGATACAGACTAGCTTGAGTTACAAGAACAATACACCACAGCCATGTGCACCAGCTACGGAGAGCCACATGAAAGGAGGTCCTGTTGTTTCCGGGACACCATGTGCAGAAATTGCAGGAAGGTCAGCCACATCGCACAAGCCTGTCATGCCAAGGGAAACTGGAGGCAGTCATCGGCGACCCCACCTCGATGCACTCCACGGAGCTACACACCACCTCTGTCCAGCAGCAACAGGTACTGCACTTGCCCCGGGATACCCCAGCCCTACTCACATCTCAGACCCAGTATATTTCACTGGTGACGAGGATGGGATCCTGTTGAGCCAGCCCAGTGCCCTCCAGTACTGCACCGCGCATCGAGCTCCAGTGCAACGCATCGCTACCGGGACCATGGCTGCCACTCCGGGACACTTTGACGCATTCGACGCCTCCGCTGAGGACTGGGAGTCCTACATCAACCAGTTCGAGTTCTTCTTTGAGTCCTCCAGGATCGAGGCAGCGGGGAAGAAGTGAGCTGTCTTCTTACGAGTATGTGGCCACACGAGCTATGAGATCGTCCGCTCGCTCATCGCCCCTGCGGCGCTCAAAGACACAGACTACTAAATGATCATCAACCGGCTTAAGGCCCATTTCTCACCCAAGCCATCCGTTATGACCACCCGCCACATGTTCTACATAAGGTACCAGGTCGCCAATGAATCCATCACGGACTTCATCACAGCACTATGGCAGATAGCCCGGCACTGCAACTTTGCCAATCTCGAGGAGGCACTCTGGGACCATCTGGTCTGCAGACTACGGGATGAGAGACTCCAGTGAAAGATCCTCGCCAAAGGTAACCCAAACTTCAAGGAGTCCATGGAAATGGCCCTCACCACAGAAGCAGCTGAGCAGTTCACCACCGAGGTTCAGCACACGAGGCAGCCGCCATCTTTAACTAAACCTACCATGGCTGCCCACCTCGTGGATCCCTTTGAGATGATGATGACAATGTCCTACAGTTCCAGCAACCCGCACGCCGCCACCCATCAGTTGTGCAACAACACCCATCTGCACCGCCTCGTGCCAGCAACACCACCACCACAGCCAGTGTGCCAGCTGCGGAGAGCCACACGAAAGTAGGTACTGTCATTTCTGGGACACCACATGCAGGAATTGTGGGAAGGTCAGCCACATCGCACGAACCTGTCATGCCCAGGGGAACCAGAGGCAGGCATTGGTGGGGTTTTTTTTGAAAAACAATTTATTAGGATATATTTAGACAGTAACATATATTTTCTTTTGGTCATCTATTACAACACTAACCTATATCCTACCCCCCCCCTTTCCCCCTCTACCGGTTTCCAGCAGTGCTCCGACCTCCTGCACCATACTTCAACATTCGATTTTCTCAAATCCCACTTTTTCTACAGGTAACAATTATTTCAAATACAGTCGGATCTTACTTATTTTACCAATTTTCAATAATTATCAAAACAAAACAAAGTATCTTTTACATCTCTGTTCTTTTCCAAATATTCTTTTAAATCTTTCCAGTCCTCAAAGAAATCTTCTGCCTCCATATCTTTCAATTTTCTTGTCATCTTGTCCATTTCTACCAAAAAAAGTAATTTTCTTATCCAGTCATTAACTTCCGGTACATGGTCTTGCTTCCAATATTGAGCATATGTCATTCTTGCTGCTGTAATCATATACCACATTAGAGTTCTTTTCGCCATATTGACTTCTTCCATTTTCAAACCCAAAAGAAGAATTTCTGGTTCTTTCTTAAATTTACACTTTGTAATTTTTTCCATTTCTGCATGGATCTCAGCCCAAAAGTTTTTAGCCTTTTCACAAGTCCACCACATGTGATAAAATGAGCCTTCTACCTTTTTACATTTCCAACATTTACTAGACATATTAGTATTCATATTGGCAATCTTTTTAGGTATCATATACCATCTATACATCATCTTGTAACAATTTTCTTTTAAATTAACACACGTTGATAGTTTTAACGCTTTTTTCCATAAAAATTCCCACGATGCCATTGTTATTTCCTTATTCATATTTATTGCCCATTTTATCATTTGCTCTTTTACTACCTCATTTTCAGTGTACCATTGTAACAAAACTTTATACAGTTTTGAAATTACTTTTTTCTCCCCTTCAAACCATACCCTCTCTATTTCATTCATTTTTTCTCTAAAACCAAACATTTTTTTATCTCTCTTTAAAAAATCATTAATTTGTCTATATTGAAGCCAACCATACTTAACAGTTATTTCCTCTTGTTCCTTCATTACAAAATTTTGTCCTTCAACCTTCAACAAATCTTTGTATTGTACCCAGTTTTCCCCTTTATGAATAGTGAACGGTGTTATAACTTCTGCTGGAACAATCCAAAGAGTTCTCTCATCTAAGAAATACCTCCTATATTTAGTCCATGTATCATATAAATTCCTTCTAATATAATGATGCTTAAAGAAACCATCAGCTTTCTGCTTATCATACCACAAATACGCATGCCAACCAAATCTACAATCATGACCTTCCAATGCCAATAATTTTATGTTACTTAATGTAACCCATTGTTGTAACCATGACAAACAAACCGCTTCGTGGTACAATCTGAAGTTTGGCAAAGTCTTTCCTTTGCATCACACAAATTTTTTTGTTTAATTCTTGGTTTTCTTCCTGCCCATACAAATTTGGAGATCTCTTTTTGCCACCTTTGGAAAAATTTTACATCCTTAACTATTGGGATCGTTTGAAACAGAAACATCAGTCTTGGTAATACATTCATTTTAACTACTGAAATTCTACCCATCAACGACAAATACAATGTATTCCATTTTGCAATATCTTGTTGAATTTTTAACCAAAGTTGTTTTTATATTGTTTTTATATAAATCCAAATTTTTCATTGTTAGGTCTATTCCCAAGTATTTAGTCTTTTTCACCACTTCACATTGAGTTATATCTTGTAAGTCCTTTTTTTTCTTTTCTGACATATTCTTACACAACACCTTTGATTTGTCTTTATTCAAATAGAAGCCTGCTAGATCTCCAAATTCTTTTATTTTATCCAATAGAGTTGGCATATTTTCTAAGGGTTCTTCAATAATGAACATTACATCATCCGCAAAACCTCTATACTTATATGCAAAGCCCTTAATGTTCAATCCTTGTATCCTTTTGTCTTGCTTAATTTGTTTCAGTAAAACCTCCAAAATCCAAATAACAATAATGGGGACAGTGGACAACCTTGCCTTGTCCCCTTTTGCACTTTAAAATGTTCTGTCAATTCCGTGTTCTCAATTAGTGCTGCTTTTTGTTCTGTGTATATAGCTTCAATAAAGTTTCGAAATTGTTCTATCTCCAATTTATCCAAAACCATATACATGAAATCCCAATTCAGATTATCAAAAGCTTTTTCTGCATCTGCAAAGAGGAAAGCCACTTCTTTTTCTGGATATTTCTCATAATATTCAATAGTGTCAATTACAACTCTCATATTATCTCTAATTTGCCTGTTGGGCAAAAAACCAGCCTGATCTTCATCAATCACCTTTTGTAAATATATCTTAAGTCTTTCTGAGACAATTTTGGCAAACAGTTTATAGTCCGTATTCAGAAGAGAGATTGGTCGGTAGTTTTTCACCTTCGTTAAATCCTGAGACTCTTTTGGTATGAGCGAACTATTTGCTTCTTTCCAAGATGCCGGTATACTTTTTGATTCTCTTATATCATTCATCAAAAGTTCTAATTTTGGGATAAGCTCCATCTTTAGTTTTTTATAATATTTCACTGTATATCCATTAGAACCTGGAGCCTATCCCAGCTTAGCCTCTTGTATCGCCATCTCAACTTCTTCTTTAGTAATCGGTTTGTTTGTTCAATAAGTCCTTACATTCTTCCGACACCTTTTCTATTTGAAGTCCTTCCAAATATCTTTTAATTTTCCCTTTATCAATGTTTTTCTTCGCAAATAAATTTGCCTAATATTTTAAAAATTCTCTTTTTATTGCAATATTCTCTGTAATTTCCTTACCTCGTTCCACAATCTTCGTAATAAATTTGTTTTCTCTTCTCTTTTTCATTTGCCATGCCAAAAATTTTCCTGGTTTATTTGCCCCTTCGAAAGATTTTTGCTGTAACTTCTTCAGGTTCCAGTAGATCTCTTGGTTCAAAATTACATCCAGCTGTTCTCTCAAAATCTGTAGATCTCTTATTATCTTTTTCTTCCCTGGTCTCTTTTTTAGTTCTTTCTCTTTTAACTTAATTTTTTTCCAAGATTGCCATTTGCTGTGCCAACCTCTTTTTCTTTTCTTTAGTGTTCAGAGAAATCAACAATCCTCTCATCACCACCTTATATGTATCCCATACTGCTTGAACAGACATTCCTGGAGTTAAGTTTACTTGAAAAAAACCTTCTGTTTCTTTCTTCAAGGTATCTAAAACTTCCTTCTGATCTAGCAGGTCTTCATTTAATCTCCATCTCGGTGTTCTATATCCTTCCTTCACTCTCAATAAAATTGGATTATGGTCTGAATGGATCCTAGGAAGAATCTCACACACTCTTGTCTTCAAAATTAAATCTCCAGTCGCCCACATCATGTCAATTCTGGAAAAAGATTCATGCCTATTTGAAAAATAAGTAAAGTCCTTTACCGATGGGTTCAAAGTTCTCCACACATCTTGTAACTTTTCGTGTTCTGTCAATTTAAAAAAATTCTTAGGCAATTTACCAATTTTCTCTTCAGTTCTCTTCGTTTGCCTGTCTATTATATTGTTAACTGTTCCATTAAAATCTCCTGCCAAGACAATCTGTTCATATGTAACTTGGTCCAATTCTTGAGAACTCCTGAAAAAATTTATCTTTTGCTCCATTTGGTGCATAGACATTTACAATAAGTGTTCTTTTCTTTTGCAGAGTCACCTCCACCACTATATATCTTCCTTCTTTATCCTTAAATATTTCTTTTGGCTCCAGTTCTGTTTTTACATAAATCACCGTTCCCCTCTTCTTCTTGGTTATAAGTGAAGAGAACTCTTGCCCTAATTTAACAGCTTCTAAGTATTTACAATCTTTATTTCTGATATGAGTCTCTTGCAGACAAATCACACTACATTTTTGTTTGGCCAACCAATGTTTTACAATCCTTCTTTTATTAGGGGAATTAATCCCGTTAACATTCCAAGATATGACCTTGTACTCCATCATGCTTCTTGTTCCTTATCACCAAAGTCTTTGCTGTTCGTGTACATGAATTCCACCATCTGTCCCGTACTCTTAATGGTATATCTTTGACTCTGATATTCAAAACTCACTCCTTGTGGTAACTCCCATCTATATTTAATCTTCAGTACTCTCAATTTCTCTGTTAATTTTTTGTATTTTTTCCGGTCTTGCAGTACAACTCTAGGTAACTCCTTCATTACCATTATCTTGGTTCCCTCCATTTCAAATGGTTCGACAAACTGCTTTCTCATAATTATCTCATGCATGCGCTTGGTCAACAATTGTACTATAACATCTCTTGGAAGATTTCTCCGTTGTGCAATCACCGAATTGACTCTGTAAATTAAATCAAAATGATATTCTATATCATCCACATCATCTTTCAAATAGTCTGCAAAGGCTTTAAGTACTCTATTTCGTATATCATCTTGTATTTCTTCTTTTATACCTCTCAATCTGATGTGGGTCTGCATAGCTCTACAATCTGCCATGACGTCTAGTCTTTTATTTTCTTTCACCACTGTATCCACTTTCAGGTTGACATCTTGCATTTTTTGTTCAATTTCAGAAGACTTCTGTGAGATATTTTGCATTTCTTTTTTCAATTCCCCTACCTCTTTTTCCAACTTCTCTCCCACCTCTTTTTTCATCTCCACCAATAACTCCTTCACCTGCTTACCCATTTCTTGAATAGCATCAGTCATTCTTTGTTCCATGGCCTCCATGGCCGCCTGTAGTTCTTTTTCCTTCTTTGTTGATGCCATTTTTGGTGTTGAAAAGGACGCAGCTCTTTGTCTCCCATGTAGCTCCGTTTTTTCCCCCGTTTCTTTATTCACTTATATAGTTTAACAGTCCTTAATTCGCTTTTCCGAATTCACGTATTTTTGCTGTTGCAAAACCTCTTCTTTACTTATAAAAAGTCAAAATAAATTTAGTCCTCCTCAAAATGCCGGGCGATCTTTATGATTTCTCAATGTAGAGTAGGTCATTTTAGCTTACTTCCTCTCTGTCGCCATCATGTTCCTCTCTACCACATCCTGTGCGCGTCTTCAGATGTCCCCCTCAAGGTTTCTTGGCCGACGCTAAAAAAGCTCTGATGTACTTCCGCTTTAGACGATCCCGTCTAGGCAGTCTCTTGATAGTTCATTCGCACGTCACTTCCGCTTCTGCGCGCTCATTCGTCACCCCACTGTTTGAGAGCTGGTAACTTTCCAACCACAGGAATGCAAAACAAAGTTCTTTTTCCTTGCTTTTTACCCTTTACAAAGCATTTTTGGAAATTTCTTTAACTCAGTTCAGTTTATATACTCCTCTAGACTTATCCGGCTTACTCCAACAATTTTTCCAAGTTCAATCCGGTAAGTAAATTTAATCTTGTTACCTTGTTTGTTAATCGATCTTCGCACTGCTTCGATTAGTCCAAATTCTGTCCCCTTTCACACTGCGAAGCCGGGAAATGGCCACTCTATGCTGATTACTCAGCTCGAAAGGCTCCTTTAGAGATGGAAAAACAACGCCCGTTCCGAGATAGGAGATCAAAGCCACTCACAAGCTTCCTCTGAAGCTTGTTAGTGCCAACCTCAACTTCTCTAGGGTCTTGCTGATTGCCAGACTCCCCCCCTGCCTGGGGAGGGTTGCGTTGGGCTATATGATAGCCCAAACTGTCGGAAGGAGCCTTCACCCACCCTGAGCGATTTCAGAGTGCTTCAAATCGCCATTTTGCCCGACCGGAAACCTCCAGAGGCAGGCATTGGTGACCCCCACCTTGATGCACTCCACAGAGCTACACACCACCTCTGTCCAGCAGCAACAGGTACTGCACTTGCCCCGTGTCACCCCAGATAAAATTACAGTAACTGTCCTGATAGAGGGGAACCCCTGCATGATGGAGCTTGACACTGGATCCTCCATCTCTATCATTTCCGAGGACACATTCAAGAGACTTTGTCCCAAAGGGGGCCCTCTCCTGTTGCCAGTTGGCTTCACAGTATGGGGCTTTTCTAAAACAAAGTGTCCATCCTAGGGGAGGGCAAGTTCCGAGTGCAGTACTGACACTTTGATGGACTTTTGGACTTGTTGTTAGTGAGATGCAGTCTCACGAGCCTTATCGGACTTGCTTGGTTCATGCCACTCGGGTTCAGGGTGATAGGGGTGCACCATGTGGCCACCAGAGACTTTAAGGGGGTGTGCAATGAGTTCCTGGCCATCTTTGATGGGATGCTCAGTCGCTACACCGGACCTCCCATCTCCCTACAACTCAACCCAGAGGTCCAGCCCATAAAGCTGAAGGCCAGGCGGGTCCCGTTCACCCTCAAACCCAAGATAGATGAGGAGCTGGACCGGCTGGTGGCCCAAGGAGTCTTAGAGCCCATATCACATGCACTGTGGGAGACCCGCATTGTAACACTGGTAAAGCCCAACGGAGATGTCCACAACTGCATGGACTACAAATGAATGATAAACAAGGCCCTCCAGGACCACGCATATTCAGTTCTGATGGTCAGCCCCATCCTGGCATCCCTGGTGAGCACAAGTGTCTTTGGTAAGCTGGACTTAGCTCAGGCTTACCAGCAGCTGCAAGTGGATGATGCTACCGCTGAGGCCCAGACGATCGTAACACACAGGGGTGCATTTAGGGTATGGAAGCTGCAATTTGGGGTCAGTGTTGCTCCGGGAATTTTCCAGAATCTAATGGACTCTCTCCTTAAAGGAATTCCCAGAATGCACCCCTTCTTCAACGATGTTCTGATTGGCGCACCCACAGATGAGGAGTTCACTGGGAGACTGCGCACTGTCCTGCAGCATTTCCAAGCCACCGGTATCAAAGTAAAGTGGGAAAAATGTATCCTGGGGATCCCACAAATCAAATTCCTGGGGTTCTCCATTGATGCCCAGGGCATTCATCCAACTTCTGACAAGATCCGTGCCATCGTCAATGCCCCTACACCCACCTTAAAGTAGGAACTCCAGGCCTTTTGGGGTCTACTGAACTTTTACCATTCATTCCTGCCCCATAAGGCAGCGGTCGTGGAGCCTCTTCACTGGCTCCTCGACAAGAAGGCTTCCTGAGTCAGGGGCCAGAAGCAAGCCACCACATTCCGGGTCGTGAAGGAGCTGCTCACATCAAACACTGTCCTGGGACAATTCAACAAAATGCTGCCCGTCATCCTTGCCTGCGATGATTCCCCATATGGGGTGGGGGCCATCCTTGGACACCAGTTACCCGACGGCAGGGATGTCCCGGTGGTGCATTACTCTCGTACCTTGTCCTCGGCTGAGCACAACTATGTGCAAATTGATAAGGAGGCACTGGCTATCGTGGCAGGAGTCAAGAAATTCCATGACTACCTCTATGGGCGGCCCTTCACCATCGTGACCGACCACAAGCCTTTGCTGGGATTGTTGGCCCCGGATCACCAGACACCACAGATGCTATCCCCCAGGGTCTTGCATTAGTCTGTCTTCCTGGCAGGATACCAGTATCAGCTTCTTCACCACCCCGGGAAAGCAATGGGCCACAAAGAAACACTCAGCCACCTGCCACTCCCTTACTGTGACCCGGACTCAGCGCATCAGATCCTGCTCTTTGAGGACCTCCCTGACCATCCTCTCCAGGTAACCGATGTGTCCTGCCACACCGCCAGGGACTGTGTCCTCTCCCACATTTTCGACTGGGTGGGAAGGGGCTGGCCCACCAGCTGGGTGGGCCCCGAATTTGTGGCCTTCTCCCCCCCCCCAGATGAGCTCTCCGTGCACAAGGGTTGCCTGCTGTGGGGAAGCCAGTTGGTTGTACCAGCACTGCTACAACAGCAAGTACTTGTAACGCTGCACAAAACACACCCAGGGATCGTGCGGATGAAGGCACTGGCCTGCCGCTATGTATGGTGGCCCGAACTAGACAGCGATATTGAGGACTGTATAAAGTGCTGCCAGGCCTGTCAAGAAACCTGACCATTGCCACCAGGGGCCCCAGTTCAACAGTGGGAATCCACCCACACACCATGGTCCCAGGTGCACCTGGACTTTGCGGGCCCCTTCCAGGGACAGATCTTCTTCATTTTGGTGGATTCCTACACCAAATGGCTGGAAGTGGTATCTATCTCCTCCACCTCTTCCACAACAGAAATCTGGGCCCTCCGACAGATCTTCTGTACCCACGGCCTACTCGACACCATAGTCATTGACAACAGAACAGCCTTCCCATCGGGAGAGTTCCAGGAGTTCATGGGCCACTACCTCATCCGGCACGTCCGATCCTCTCCCTTTCACCCTGCCACTAATGGCCAAGCAGAATGGATGGTAAGGACCACAAAGGAATCTCTCCAACAGATCATCCACAGGGATTGGGACCACCAGCTTGCAGCATTCCTTTTTGGCCACCGAGCCACCCCGAGCACCTCCACCGGCCACAGCCCCATGGAAATCCTCATGAGCAGGCACCTAACCAGACGGCTAGACTGGCTACACCCCGACCACACTCCAGAGCACTGCCTGGCCCTGGAGAGCCAGGAAGCACCTTGTGGGTTCTTTCCAGGTGACCTCGTATATTCCCGGAACTTCACCAGGGACCCGGCCTGGATGCTGGCCCAGGTTACCCACGTTACCGGGCCCCTGCCGTACGAGGTCTCAACCGAAGATGGACAAATGCTGAGGAGGCACATCGACCAACTCCACAGCCAATTGCTCCCAGCAGGTCCACAGCCCCAGCCAGCCGTTCCAGACAGTGGCAACATACAGCTGTCAGAACCCACAGCTTACAACGAAGTATACGCATTCAGGAACGGTTATACTTTTATTGCAAAGCTTTAGATGCAGTAACACAGGAACTGTTAAGAATGGCGGCAACCCATTGAGCATAATAGGCTATAGGGCATTCGTATGCACCCCCCCCCCCATGGCATGGGCCAATTAGCTACCCTCCCACATGCGGGACCAGCTAGGAAACTGTTAGGTGGCGAAAGCTGGGAAGCAGTAGTCTCTCACGGTACATCGGAGACTTCCAGACAATACAACCTCCTCCTGCACATCTGTAGAGATAAGCATTTCAGCACAGGCAGAACAGCAGAGATAGGAATGCAATAGCAATTACCAAGACACAGAATGAACTCCCCAACCCCCATGGCAGCATAGCTGACAACAGCCCCTAAAGCTGCAGGTACCTGAGACTGCAGAAGACAGTGCACCACCCAACCACCCAGAAGGCGACACAAGTGATCGAGCAGCCGCAGAATCGCTGGACGCCACACCAGCTTCACAGTCACCCATCAGCATAACACCAGCACCAGTGGAACCCAACCTTGAGACCCCAGCCCCATAGACGGAATCACACCGCTCAACCCGGGAGTGGTACAGGCCGGAATACTTAAGGGACTTTGTTTGTTGAGGTGTTTCTGAACTTAGGGGGGAGGGGTGTTATGTACTGAGCCAAAACAGCTCCGGGATACAGACTAGCTTGAGTTACAAGAACAATGGACCGCTAGGATCCTCAATGTGACCTATGGTTTAGAGGTTGCAATGTAAATAGCCAATCACAGGGAGTGGGTGGGGGTGTGGGGGTGTTGTTTTGCATGCATAAAAGCAGGGCTTCTGCCCTGCTGGAGTGTCTTAGTTTTGAGCTGATCACTACTCACATCTCAAACCCAGTATATACTCTGGTTTCTCTTCAGATCGCATAAATCTTTCGCCTTTTTCTCCCTCTCTTCCTGATGCCTCATAAGATTACTAGCTCTGATGATGCATCCATTTTCCCTCGGTGGTGGCTGTGATTGATACATGTGTCAGGTCCACTTCCTACTTGCCTCTGCCCAGATGATGTGATGGTACTTCAGTGACAGAGTGGCAGCTTCACTCTCCTCCTACAGCACTTGCCAGCCAAAGTTGAGAGAGGAACTGACCCCAGACACCTTTCTTCCATGTGTATGTGGAAATGCCTTCTAGTCATATAAGAGCATCTTTGCATCCAACCGTAAGGTTTCTTGTACTTAGTTCATATTGTACATTTGTTTAGTATGCCAATTGTTTGATTATTAATATTTTACACAATATATGAGAATAATTTAGTAACCATTAGTGATATGGCAGCATACCAAGCTAGCTATTTCTTAATTTTTATTACTGTTAAAAATGAAGCCAAGTACTAGAAATTAATAATCAACAGGATGTATATCCTGAACCAAAGACTGTTTAGTCAAAAGTAAGTCCCAAACAAGCTCAATGGGACATGCTTCCTAGTAGGCATGCTTAACATAGTTGCCCTAAGAATTCACCAACCAAACTAAGACTTTTCAGTTCCGCTGATTTCAAAGGAGCATGCTTAAGTTGCTCCCACTGAAATCAATGGGACAGAAAAGTGCTTATCTTTGACTGGTATGTATCCAAGAGTTTAAGACGCAGACATTTTGTAAAACCATCACCGTCTTTCATAAGTGTCACAGCCTTGCATAATGGAAAAGACTCTGAAGAAGATGGGGATGGAAGGAAACAGAGAGACAAAAGGAGATTGAGTTGATATCCCTGGCTTTTTATAAGCACAATTACAAAGTGTACTTAGTTTCATATTAGAAGAGATAATACGCTCAATCTATGTAATTGAAATATTATCTAAATTACACTAATTACAGACCCTTAGCATAAGAGAAAATGAGGGTCTCACTAATGTGAACAGCTAATTACAGCCGCCTGGAATATTGGCAGCATAATTGCTTCCTTTTTTGCATATCTTTAGGTACATGTCAATTTAGGAATAAATCATAATTGGCCTACTACACATTAAAAGATAGGTTGAGCTGATCAAATATTGCTTAATTAATTAAAGTTAATTTTTTTGTACGATGCCCAATTCGCAAATTGAGCCAGCTTGGTTCTTTTTATGTGTTTTGTTGTTACTTTATACATATATCAATGCTACATATATATCCTTATATATAATTGATTAGTGGGGTGGCACTTTCTGAACATTCCACACACCTCTAAAACAGTTGGTTCCATGATGTGTTACTCAGAAGCTGTCCCTATCCACTGGCTGCGTTGCCTGAGTCCCAACCAAAACTTTCCTCAGAAGTTGGTTGGTTCGCTCCAGTAAACACAGCTACTGTCTTTGCTCTCCTTGCCAGATGACGATTGATTCCCTTGTTAGGCGTGGTTCTCCTCCCGGGGAAGGGGGATGATTCCACGGACCCAATTCTGCTTCATGTATAGCAGTGGGTTTATTCTGAGTTCTTGACCAAGTGTATACAGAGGTTTTATTCGGTAATGAACGCTGCTAGTTCCCAGGAACTGAGACAACACGCTAGGTTTATGAATAAATGTTGCCTTTACTAAAGAGTTCTCAAGCACTCCAAAATCAGATGCTCACACACAATCAAACAAGCTTTCCTTCAGATTACATTAGATACAGAAACAAATAGTAATAAAAATAACAAAGCAGTTAAACAATGGGGTGAGACTAAAAAGGGATTTCGCTCATACTTATCTGAGTCCAGTAGGGAAATACCTCTTCTCTGTGGGACATCAGGGCCGGAAGGTCTCACTAGGGATCCTTCTCTCACACGGATGGAGAAAGCCAACCACGTGTGTGCTTCCCCTGGTGTGCACTCCCAGGGAAATTCACAGAGCCCTGTGTGCTCCATTTTATGGCCCACACTGTGCGACCTTGGACACCAGTTATTGTGTAACAAGGTATGTGAGGACTTCCACATTTGTGCCTTTCTATTACACATTGCTAATATGTACTTAACCTGCTTCCAGCCGATGCATTCAATACACATCACATATTTCTAGAGCTCGTTGTATTACTTTTACAACTAGCTTTACCACATATCTATATCTATATATGGGTAAACATTATCATTCCATTTGTAAGTAAACCATAAGATTTATTCTGGCAAGCAGTATACTTTGGCCTTCACAACTGAACACAGAGCACATGTGTGAGGACAGAGATCTTAATCCCCCAGAATTCATGCTTGCTAGAGCATAATTTCAGGCCAATCTATAAAGAATCATCTATGCCCATATGAACAAGGGATGCTCAGCCACCTGCCAGATTGGCTCACTACTGATTCACCAGTGGTGATTAGGCAGACAAGTTAATCAATGGGCTGTTTGGCTGTTCACAGCTGCTTGCGGGAACAGGTTATTTGCAGTCAGCAGAAACTATCTGCTGGGAGCCGGCTTTTGACTTCCTGCTGGGGAAATTTTGCTCTGAAACCAGCAAATGTTTCTCTTCTCCCCATCTCAAACTGTCAGTTTGGGCTGCAGAGAAAAGGAGAGAAGTGAGCACTTCTCCCTTTGCAATGGGGAACTCAGATACATTGCTGGGGAGGCAAACTTCCAGTTCTCTTGATCAGCTTTGAATCGGCTTTTGACCAACAAGCAACTATACACTTGTTTGGCAGCTGTTTGAACTGCTCGATGCAATCTGATCATGAGCACTCAACTAATTTCAACTGCTGAGCAGGGCACTGAGAAGTTTGTGAGATCTCTAATATGAATCCACATAAGAAATCCAAAAGGAAGCCTCAGTTCTCCTTCCCTTTATGAAGACAAATACAGATGGCAACATGTTGGGTGTCTTTCCCTGGGGTGGGCCTGCATCCTGTGCACAGCCTTCCCAAAAATTTGGGAATGTAGGCTACCCTTCACCTTGTTTCTAGAAAGCTATGTGGGACTGAGCTCTTTGGAAGAACTTTGGGGGTACCTTGATTGGGGCACCACAGTGAATGACTGGCAGAATCTTTGTTTTAGCTTCTTGTTGTTTTATTAGATGTTCACCTACCTTGTGTACTGCAAAAAATGTGATTTAACTCCCACACAACTTCATTAACAGTATTTTAATGCTATGCCTTTTGTCAGCTTTTTAATATTCTAATTTTGTATTTATGGCAACTGAAATTGCTCATACAATTCCACTTAGATTTCCCCCCTTCAGGCATTGCTGATCTATTATATGCATACTGTGCTCACATTCAACTAATTTAAGAGTTATAGATAATTGAATTTTTCACTATTTATGTTTTTAATACCAGACTATCACAGTCAAAATAAATGTGTACATTTTTAATAAACTAATTTAGTCCAAGCCAGCACAGAAAAAAATCCATGTTATCTCAGAAGGAGGAGACATTTGTGTCAGATCTAGAAGCTTATCCAGATGATCCATGTCCACTGGAAGCCTGTGACATTTGTGTGATCTCATTGCAGACAGTAACAGCCATAATAATGACTTAGTTTTCTGAGATGAGAATGGCATTCACCCAGGTACAAAATAGTTTGCACCAAAGGCTCCAAAAATACACTGTCCTCTATACACAAGGTTAGGAACATACCTGAAGTCATCTTCTGTTAGTTTTGTGTCTACTTGAGTGAGACCGTTTTCCTTGTGAAGCCAATATGCAGCATGTAGCTAGTCTGCTCCTAACTGGTTGTCTATCAACAACAGAGTAATAAAACTGTATATAGACCCCACAAGTAAGTACGTGTATGTTTTATCAGTGTGTAATAAACAACAAAAATTACAAATCACGTGTCAATATCTCATTAATGTCTCATTCAGTAACTATATATCTATGATTATGCATTCATCAACAAGTCATCATGTAAGTTTCACAAATTCACAACTGGAAAATCAAAAGTATGGTAACTAAAGGAAAGTGTAACAATAATTGAGGGTGGTGCTCCATTAAGAATTTCTTGTCCATGTTATGAACTATGTACTTCTGGAAAGTTTCCCCAGTGTTACAAGTGGGCGACTTTTGAAAAAGACTACAAAATGGTGCTTTACTGGTAGATTTCACTCCTATACTTGATATTTATATTTTATGTTTACTAAATACCTTGTACTATATTCTCTTGTGGGAAAGATTAAATGTCTTAGTACTTGGTGATATGTGTACAAGGCTGCTTTGGTATTTGTGACTTTCCATTGATATTTGTGATTTATTTTGGAAATCGGGTTCCGTTTTACCAGCGGCTATTGAAGATCATTGAATTATCTTGACTTATACCTGGAAGAGATGTACAGCTGTTTATCTTTCCACAGTGGGTGTCTTCTGTTACTTTCTATTTTGAGGTCTGTGGACACTATTCATGTATGAAATTGCAGAGGAGCCTACTGTTGGTTTTTGAATAAGTTATTTTTGTAAATAATGCCTAATTGTTACGAGCAATCTGATGGATATGTGTTTATACATTCTATTGGGTTATGACCACTAACCCATCCTTGTACTTTAATGAATGTAATTTTGATCATGTACAATTGTGAATTGTTGATGGTCTTCCCTTGGTGGGTGTTATATGTGGCTATACTTGTACACTAAGGGTTCCCTACTGTCTGTGGCATGCAACAGAAAAGGAGCAAGAGATTGGCCCTGAGTCCAGACAACAGGCCCAAACATATTTCTAACTTGCACTTCTTATCCTAGCATCTAAGGTGCTAGTGGCAGTGGATAAGACTCAGGGTTCAATTACTTCTCTTTACCACCTGAACTAAATCCACTCTAACATAGTAGCACTGCCTCCGCCAGATATTCAATAAGACTCTTAGCAGAGATTGTAAAAAATATGCCACATATAGCTCAGATGCACTGAGTCAATTCATGTGATGACAAAACTTTATAGACAGATTATAACGTTGGTGGAAACCATTTATAGGTTTACATTTTATTTCAAAGGTGTTTTATTAAAATGCATCCCTCCATTTTGTAGTGACAGGAAAGCCTTTTAAGACTGCCACAGTGGCTCAGTTCTTATTGGAACCACAGCAGCACAGGAAAAGAGGGGCTCCTGCCTAGGGTTGATAAATCCCTGGAGATTTGGGGATGAAGCCTGGGGAGGGCAGAGTTTCAGAAGGGGAAGGAACACAGCACAGACGTGATGCGATCGAGTCTTCCCTCTGAAGCGTCAATTTGTTGCAGGAGAACTGATCTCTGCAGTTTTAAGATCAGTTGTAATTTTAGGAGCACTCCAAGCTCCATGGGGAGTCTGGCAGCCCTACCCCTGCCTTCCACTCCATGCTATTTTTCTGACCCAAAAGGAGCACTAGCGGTCAGGAAGTTGTCAGGAGGGGAGGAGCAGCACACCCCTCCTGCCTCTCCCTCCATTAGGCAAGAGGACAATGACCCTCAATGAGGAGTACCATTCGGCAGAAGGAGCACAGCCACCAGCCGCCGGGGGAAGCAGGGGATGGGCCCAAGCCCGGATACAGGTGTTCCCATCTTTCAACATCAGAGGGGAGGAGGAAACAAAAGAAGCTACCCTGGGGGGCCCAGGCTCCTACTCTGAAGACCAGCTAGAGGTTCCCTGGCAGCCAAAGGAGGGCACCGGGGAGGGTGTGGCCGACATACCCAATGATGCTGGCCCAACTGTGAGGAAGAGGGATGGGAATGCACTGATGGGGATGGGGAACAAGCCAATCCACTGGCCACTGTCCTCTGATGGGCAGGTGGGAGGGGCAGGAGCAGGGTGGGAGGATTCAAAAGGGAGTAAAGATGCTGACCGGGGAGGATTATCCTCTGTGCCTATGGAGGACAAGGAATGGGTGCTGAGAGAGAGTGAGAAAGCCCACTCCATCATCTCATGAATAAGAGAGAGAACCCCAGGGGACCGGTGAGGTAACCATCCCCTGTGGCTTCAATATCTGAGGCTGAGCATCAGATCCTAGCTGAATCCAGATCCTGGAGCCTGTTACTCAGCCAACGCCCTCCCCGAGCAACGGAAAGCATGACACAAGTACAGGTCAGAAAAACAGTGCATGAGGCAAAGGCAGGAGCCCCTCTTCCCCATGTACTTCTGTGCTTCCAACCCGTATTATCACCCACCCACCCCACCCCATGTAACTCTTAAAACAGCTTTCTCATCACCACAAAATGGAGGTACATCCCCGGGGTGAACTTGGGGACAGTATCATGTCTAGTTGTGCCCCCAGTTCTAGGTGGTTTAAATAACTTTTTAAAAGCACCTTTTATATAACAATGATTGACAATAGCACATACTATTAGGAGGAGGAGGAGATTGGATTTATACCCCACCCTTCAATACCCAAGGGAGTCTCAGAGTGGCTTACAAACTCCTTTTCGTTCCCCTTTCAATTTTGTTTATCACACTCTTCCATTTTCTTCTAGTCGGGAGGGTGGGGGATTGGGAGGGGCCTCACGTGGAGTAGCCTAGGGCCTCTCTTCATCTAAATCTAGCCTTGCTGCAGGGCCAAACGTTTTTCTTCAGGTAAGTTGGAAGGTCCCACTACTGAGTCCAACTGAATCCCCAGGTAAGTTAACCACATTGCTGGCCCTTCAGTCTTTTCTGCTGCCAGTGAGACTCCAAGCTCGGCAGTCAAGGCCTGAAATTCCTGCAAGTGCTCCGCAAAAGTCAAGTCACTCCTGGAGCCCACAACAAGGAAATCATCCAGATAGTGGGTGATGTGTGAGATGCCCACCCGAGACCCGGCAGCCCACTGCAAGAAAGTACTGGACACTTCAAAAGCAGCACAGGCCACTGAGCAGCCCATGGGCATCACCTTGTCCACATACCAGTGCCCTTGAAATTTAAAGCCCAGCAAGCAAAAATCATCCGGTCATACTGGCAATACCTGGAAGGGTGACTGTATGTCACATTTGGCCATCAACGCTCCCCACCCACAAGCCCTGACCAGCCCTACTGCCTGGTCAAAGGCAGCATTTCAAACTGAGCAAAGTTTGGGGGGGGGGGATGGCAACATTAACAGATAATCCCCTTGGGCATGAAAGGTGTTAAATCAGGCAATACTCACCAGGCATCTTTTTCAGAACAGCCCCAAGGGGAGATACCCTGAGGTTCGACATGGGGGATGAGCTGAAGGAGCCTGCAATATGGTCCGCTGCCAACTCCTTTTGGATTTTTGCTGCTATCGCCCCCGGCAGCTCTCTGGCCTGACTTGGTCACCACCCGGGGCCTGATAAAGGGTATTGGGAACCCATGTGTGAACCCATCTGATGGGAGTGGCTGCCAAGGACCAGCAGGTTGGAGGGGTGTTTTGAGTCCATAGTTGAGGTGCTGGTGGACTCTCCCCCACCCTTACTGGAGGCACTGCCAGAGGAGGGTCTGCCTCTCCAAAAGGGCTGTTGGCCGGTGGCCCCTGACTGCAAAACATCCTGGCATGGTCCCCCCCACACACACACACACTGCTCACAGCTGTGGCTAAACTTGCAGTGCACCCTACAGCAATGCCCCTGATTGTACTCCCAGCACACCCCATGGGACTGATCCTTGTGGGCAGGCCATTTGTTGATTTTTGCATCTGATTTCCCCTTAATGTTGGGCCCCACTTCCAGCAGCCAAATCTTATCCTGCAACAAATCCTGGGATGCTCGGTCATCCCGGGATGCCCGTTTACAGAACACTTCATCGTACTCCAGTGCGGCTCTTTTGCCAACCAACACCCTGGCCCTGACCATGTTACTCATATGGTTAATCAAATGCCAGCCCCATTCTGGGTAAGCTGTGGCCATGACCCCCATGTACACCCGGTAGCCTGCTGTCCAATTGAAGAAGAGGTGCTCCACCTCCTCATGCCTCTTGCTTCTCTTATCTTTCTTTTCTGAGTACAGAGTGCGACCCTCCTCCCCCTTTGGCTTCAGCAGGGTGAATACATTGACATAATACCCGTCCAAGATGCTGTCCGTAACCTTCTCAGACAAGTGGAGCCCAGGTGGGTCATCACCATTCTTGTAGGTGGATGAAATGGCCAAGGGGTCATAAGTGTCCACATTGTCCCATACCACCCCTGGGTCTCCAGCAGCCTGTGCAACCAGAGCCCTCCAATGTATGGCCCAGGCCAGCACCCCAGGCTCCTGAGCTCCCACTGACTAGTAATCACTCGGAGGTTGTTTGCCGTCTTTGTCTGAGGAAGACTCACCTGAGGAGCTCTCACTCTCTGTGTCCTCATGTGAGCTCCCTGATGGGCCCGTGCCACCCCACTCTCATCCATTGGCTTTCAGGTGGGTCTTTGATCGTGAGATCCTCTGGTCAGTTGAGCTGCTGATGCTCCCTGAGTGAGGGGTTGACAAGCCTCCTTGTCACTAACCACTGTTGCCCACTGATGACCAATGTGCCTGCCTGCCTTTCAAAGAGTGGGCTCTGGTGTGGGCCACGTTCCATGCACATTTGGCTTGTTGGCTCTCACCCAGTTCATCGACTTTCACCATAAGTTGTTCAAATTCGTGTGTGGGGCCTTGCACCGTGCTAGCCAATTCCACCACATCCACTGTTCCATTCTGACCACTCGCAGTAGCCTTCCGCTTTACTGAGCACATCGTTCTGATGTCTGGTGGTCCTGCTGCCTCACCCTTCAACTGGCCTCTTGTCTGCATGTCACCACCAGTGTTCCCTCTAAGCTGAGTTAGTGTGAGCTAGCTCACAGTTTTTTTACCCTCCGGCTCACACATTTTTGTCTTAGCTCAGGAAGGATGGCTCCAGTCCAGAGCAAACTAATTTATGCAGTAGTCAAATTACCTGCCTACTCACAACTTGAATGCTGGTAGCTCACAAAGTAGACTTTTTGCTGACAGGACTCCACAGCTTAGAGGGAGTATTGGTCACCACCTGGCCCCCTTGCCACCGTAGGCAACCAGGCCCAGGCTACTGGGCCAGCCAACCATGTGCTTTGGTTGGGTGGCTTCATGCCTACTCAGGAGAGACTAATAGAGACATAACATCCCCATGCCCCAGCCCCGCTCGTGGTCAGAAGTGCTGGGGTCCCACTCCCCCAAATGTCACGTGTTGGTGAGAGGTGAACCACTTGAGGAACTTGATGCCATGACTGCCTGAAAACAGCACCATCTATGCACCCCACAAACCTGCCTGCTACCCCCCACCCTCCAGGCCACCCCCCACCAAGGCCACCTCATCCAGGAGCAGTTGATCGGCCCCCCAGGCTGGAGCAAAAGTCACTTGGGTGAGAACCTACCCACGGTGGCCAAAGAAAGAAAATGGAGAGGAGGGGAAGGTGGGGTTGTGAGGCTGCATGAAATGGCAAGCCCCGCTGTGAGTAGCCCCATGCATTGAATTGAATGGGTGGACACTGACCATTTTGAGCCTGAACATTGGTGTGCCTCTCAGTGCTCTTCTGTCGGTGCCCCCCAGAAGGACCTGCCTGCTTCACTGGGTTGCCTGCTGCACTGGTGCGGGGGTGCCATGTGGTCCTGAGGTCATGCCTCGCCTCACCCTGCAGCTGTTGGGGGTGAGCTGTGCACACACAGTGCCCTGCATGGGCCCGGAGCCAGGTAACTGGTTGGGCAGAGGCGCTGCACCACTGCAGCTGCTCTTCCCCAGGCCCAGCTGCCGCATCCCACTGAGCTCTGCCCAGGCTTGTGTCCGAGGTCACAGCGGTAGGCCATGTCCATGACCCCCTCAGCCAGCAGTGCCTCCTGGAGCCCCCTACCCCAGCTAATGCCAGCTGTGCCCAGGGGGGCGGCGGAGTGTGGATCGTGGAGGAGGCGTGGTGTTTGCTCTCCTACAGTTCCCCAAGGATGTGGTGGACTCACCAGGCAGACACAGCACACCACCACAGGAATGACATGGCCATGCTCCACAAGGCAGCTGAAGTCCAGGCTAGGAGTGCTCTGACGGCATGGCCAAATCTCCCCGCCTGGCCCATGGACTTGCCAGGCAGACCTGGCATGCCACCGAGGGAACAGTGCACTCCTGCTCCCCAGCTGGGGTACAAATCAGGAGTCCCCCAACAGCGCAGCCATGCACCCCCACCCAGCCACCCTTCGGCTGGATAAGACCAGGTACCAGAGGCACCCTGATAGACAGGCCGCATCGTGCCCATTGGTGTTTTCCACTAGGCTTCAGCTGAAATGTGTGCTGGGGTTGCAGCCCCTGCCAGGCAAAGAGAAGTCCGCACGGTCAGTCAAGCCGCACCAGACAGAGCGGGGACCAGGGGGGGCATGCAGCAGGCATACTCCCAGGACATGAGAGGTAAGGCACCATGCCCAGGATAAAAAAGTCCCCCCATTCCACCCCCAGTACCTGAAATGGAGTCTGTCATGTGAGCTGCTCAGTGATTGGACAAAAGATGAGGGTGGATGGCAGCAGCTGGCCTATTCCCCCTGCCCAAGCCCTCCCCTGGCCACTCCATTGCCACCTGCTATTGGCCACGGGGGAAAGGAGGATGTCCCAATTTTCCCACTGTTCTGCCATCTGCCCCCCCACTCCAGCTGGCTTTCTCTCCCCCACCCAGCACCGCAAAATCTGGGCCACATTGAATCTTGCCCTTTCTGCTTATACTGCAATAGAGCTAGGCTCCACTTTTAAAAAACCCAAGCTGGGAGCTAGTACATTGTTGCAATAGATTTTTAAAATGTTATGATGCTATGACACTATACCTATTGCCATTTTTTTAAAGCCCTGTGGTGAAAAGGGTAGCCATGTAGGGCTGAGCCATGTAGGGCTGAGGTAAACAAAATGGTAGTGATGTAGGCAGGACATGAAAAAATGCACACCTTTCCGTCTTCAGGCTGTCCAAAGACACTATAGTTGTGACCTTCCCCAAAAGATCATATGTTTGGGGAAATCACAGCAAAACATGGAAGCAGGACTAGTAGAGGATGACATCAGGTAGATGCTCCTGAAAACAACAGCTTTGTGTGCAAACAGCTCATATCCACCAAAAACTATCTGAAATCAAGCTGAATTGCCTATTGTTTCCATGCCGGTTCAGTTTTTAGAATTAGCACCGAATTTATTACTTTCCAGTGCTTCATAATATGGTATGCCAAACTGATATAACCGTCTTCTATTTGAAATATTTATATTTCTGTGAAGCTATCCCAAGCCTGATGTTTCTTTATTAATGTGCCCCAAAATCTGTCATTTGAGCAGCGGTTCACATTTATCACTTGAAATAAATAGTATAACTGTGAATACTGTGTGTTTCCTTTTTTATGACAGAGATGCTAAGAATTAATTTAGTTTCTTTTTGGATAGCTCCATCATTTTTGATGCTCCCATTAAATTTCCTAGGGCCAATGTTTTTATCATTTTTCACACAGGTTTGCAGTTATCAGTGTGCTTTGAACTCATCTTTTGTTTACTTTCACCAGGGTTGAATTAAACCTTTGCAAAATACCAAATATCAAGCAGATAATGTTGCTTTTGCTTATGTGTTTCATTTCCTATGAAACATGCAACTTTAACATTAATTGATAAAATCCACCCCAAAATAAATACTCTTAAAACCTGCTGGTCTCAAAAGAGTATAATGTAAATGTTTGTTTAACTCTTTCCTTACAATCAAGGTGAACTGAAAGTGCTTAATTTTGCTTGGATCACATCCAAGGTTTTCTCCTTCAGATATATTCAGGTACTTATTTTCTGATTGCAAAGTAAATTAAAAGGTATGTTTTCAAATGTCAATCTGCTTAGATAAATATGAATTACTTTTACATCAAGTAAGTTAAATATTATACTTTATTATACTGCCATGCATCAAAGGAGAATAATTAAAACATACTTAACAGTTTTCTCATTTAAACTTATTGTGAAACCTTTTTTAATTTCTAATTTTAGCATCAGCAATTATTTTAATATAAAATGTAAACACTTAGAAATTAAGAGATGGATCTGTAATTAACTGATCCTGGGAAGAAATATGTTCAAATAATGCATATGAGTGATTTAAGTTTCGAATAAGTTTAATGGATCTTTCCCTTAATTGCTTTGACCTAAGTAGGACAAAAACTGTGCAGTCTTAATTACTCAACTCAACTATTAGTGCAAATAGATGAGGTTGCACATGAAACTATGCAAGGAAGGATTGCAGATTAACTCCAGTTTAGTCAAAACAATTAATCTCCTTTCATGTGGAAATGTGGTCCTGTTCTCACTGATTTTCAACACTTGCTGCAAACACATTTGCGTTTTTCTAAGCTGTTTCCTATCCTCAATTATCACTTGGAATAATTCATCATCCCTATACAATCCTTGGCCTTATTTGTACAAATAATGGTTGCCTTTATTTATTATTTATTTTCATCATAATCTGCCTTTCTCATCAAGTCTCAGTGTGGATTACACAGTGTAAATCAATACAATCCGGCTGCACAGGAGGCAGCCAACAGCATGCCTCCTGAGGGCCGCCTTTGCCTCCTTGTGAGGAGGAAGCAGCTGCAGTGCAGCCTTAACTCCAAAAGGGGGAGCGGAGCTGGTGCTTTTTAAAGGCTGGCTCCACTCTATCCCCTGCAGTTCTCGCTTCATTCTCGGCCCACCCACCCACCCTGTATGTACTGTAAGCACAGGCTGGTTGCCCCATTTTTGGGGACCGGGTAGGAACTTTTTTGGCCACTTCTCTGATTGGCTGTTGAGAAGGGGTCTTTTTCACCTACCCTGCACTGCCGCCAGTGGATTGAGGAATTGGCTTGAGATGGTGTCACGAGTTAGTTCATCACTTTATCAGGGCAGAATTGGGTTTAGATAAAGTTCAGCGGCTACGTAAGCACCAATCAATAACCCTGAGGGAGGGTAGAGGGGTCTGTGGGATCAACCCTGTGGCCGTGCAGCCAGGGATGAGGCTTGCAGACTGCCTATGGGGATGGCCATGATGGAGACTCGGTGCTGGCCGTGCGGTGATGTTTGAGGGCTCCTGAAGGCACATCCCAATCATTGGCTCGGGGGGGTCTGCAAGCGACTTACAGTTGGCTCCAACCCGGTGTTGTGTGTGTTTCTTTAAGAGGACTGTATATAAGTCAGGAGTAGGAAGTGGGAGTGATTGCAAGTTGCAGGGGTATTTTATACTGTGTGGCTGAGAATAATAAAGCTAACTTGGAGACTGATGAGGAGGCATTTTGTTATGATACAACATTTTGGCGACGAATTGGAATGGCTTTTTTGCCTTTGAACCCACCAGCCTGTTTTTTACAAAGTCCAGGTGAGGCTCCGATTGCTTTTACTTCATGGATTTGTATATTCTACAATTAACTGCTTGCAATTAGTGACACAGAGGTTCTGAAGAGCGGAAGCTTGCACTGCTTATTCACTCCTTGGGAGTAGAAGCACATCATATTTTTAATACATTTTCCTTTACTGATAATAAGTATGAGACTGCTCTTGCTGAATTGAAGAGATTTTTTGTGCCCAAGGTTAATGTGGTTGCTAATCGTTATAAGTTCCGTCAATGGGAACAGAAACCGGGGGAGTCAACCTTACAATATATTGCAGCTTTGAGAGTCAGCTCCTGTGAATTTGGAGTGCTGGCTGATGAGATTATTAGAGACCAGCTGGTTGAAAAAACAACGATGCCTCGCATAAGGGAATGCTTACTTTTGGAACCAGAACTTTCATTGGACAAGGCTATAATATTAGCAATTCAAATTGAAGCAGCTGTAAATGAAACCAAGATGATAAGTTCCAGCATTGGAGACAGAGTACAGAGGGTGGAACTGTTGCAGAGGGTGCCATCACAAAGCCATGATTCTGCAAAGGAGTCAAAAGAATATGCTGAAAAGCCAGGAAGCCAGCGAAATAGAATGCCAACAAAAATGTGTTTTCATTGTGGCTCCATACAACATCTGGCAAACTACCCTAAGGGCCGTGCAAAGGGAGTACAGTGCAATTATTGTAAAAAAATCGGACATGTCTCTAAGATGTGTTCTAGTCGTCAGAATAATTATCAGGTGCATGTAGTTCAAGTACCTGATGTAAAAGTTTTGAATGTGGATGGGAGTAGAATTGTATCTGAAGCAAAAAGAATTATGTGCACTGTTAAGATATGTGTTAACCCCCTGGGAGAGGGTCAGGAAATTGAACTGATGTTAGATACTGGTTCAGCTGTGTCTATACTACCTGAGGCACTTTATTTGGAATATTTTGGGAGTGTGCCATTAGTAGAGCCAAAATTGCAGTTGGTGTGTTAGTTACAGAACCAAATACCTTTGTGTGGTTGTTTACCTGCTAAAGTGAGTTTTGGTACATGTTGTGCACCTATAGAATTTTATATTGTGCCTAATCGTACTCCTATCCTTGGTAGGGATTTGTTTGCTGCATTAAAACTGATGGTAGTGGATGAACATATTATGGCTTCACAATTGGATGTTGAACCTCCACAGGGAGTTCCCTTTTGTTTTCCTTCTGTGAGTGGGGATACCTCTGTGCAGGGTACTGGTTGTGCAAAGGGATTTGTCCACAAAGTAAAAGTGAGACCTAATGTGGTTCCTGTGCAACAGAAGTTACGACGATTGCCATTTGCTGTGAGAGATGCTGTGTCAGAAGAGCTTAAGAAATTGGTGCAGAAGGATATTATTGAGGAGGTGGACTCATCAGAATGGGTTTCTCCCATAGTGGTGGTAAGAAAGGAAGATGGAAGTATATGCCTTTGTGTAGACCTAAGAGAACCAAATAAGGCTGTTGTGATTGATAGCCACCCATTGCCACATATAGAAGAGGTGTTTTCAGAATTGACAGGGTCGAGGATGTTTTCTACTTTGGATCTGCAGAGTGCATATCATCAAGTTATGCTGCATAAAGAAAGTAGAGACCTTACAGCATTCATTACACATGAGGGATTGTTTAGATTTAAACGTGTCCCATATGGGTTGGCTTCTGCCCCTGCTGCTTTTCAAAAGATGATGTCTGCCCCTATTGAATGTCGTTATGCTATCACTTTAATAGATTATTTTAGTAAATGGCCAGAAGTAGGATTTACATCACAAGCTACATCTGCTACTGTGATTAAGTTTTTGGCTGCGGTTTTCAGTAGGGAAGGGGACCCTAAAGAGTTGATTTCTGATAATAGTGCCCAATTTACTTCTTTGGAATTTGAAACTTTCCTTGCAGAACGGAATATTATACATAGGCGGTCATCAGTGTATTATCCGCAAGCTAACGGAGAAATTGAGCGGTTTAATAGATGTTTGGCTTGCAGACAACTAAATTGGAAGGAAGGCAATGGATTGTTTTTACAACTGATTTTCTGCAAGCATATAGGGCAACGAGGCACGCTACAATGCAAAGATCACCAGCAGAATTATTACAAGGGAGAGAGATGCTACTGGAATGTCAGAGGCAAGAACTGATGTGTCATTAGATTCAGGATTACAAAAAAGGTGGTTCAAAAGCAAGAAAAGTATAAGGTTTATACAGATAAATGAAGGGGTGCTAAGGATGTTAAATTTGAATGTGGCTCATTTGTTAGAGTAAGAAGACCTGGGATTTTGAGAAAGGGGGAATGCAAATTTACTTCACCTTGTAAGATTATGGAGAGGAAAGGGCCATATACCTATAGATTATCAGATAACCATGCATGGAATGCTTATTTGGTACCTGCGTATTATAGTGGGAATGAAGTGAATTTTGAACCAGAGGGTTCTCCTTTGTTACCAGTGATTAAAAACTAGGATAGGTCTGTACAGAAGGAGACCAATCCAAGCCATCAGCTGGGACATCCAGATGCATCTCAAGAGACACCATTATTGTCATCATCATCACCTCATGAAGTACCACCAGTTATTGAAATGGAGAAGAAAGGAAGAATGAGATGACCGCCTTTTGGATGAAGGATTATGTTATGGATTGTGAAAAGGGGGAGATGTTGTGTGTGTTTCTTTAAGACGACTGTATATAAGTCAGGAGCAGGAAGTGGGAGTGATTGCAAGTTGCAGGTGTATTTTGTACTGTGTGACTGAGAATAATAAAACTAACTTGGAGACTGACGTGGAGGTGTTTTGTTATGATATAAGAGGGGGGCAAGTTACCTGGAGGGGGCCAAATGCCTAATGTCAGCCTCACGCTGCATTCAGGTGACTATTTTCCTCTTCATGAGATGACAATGTTGTGAGCCTACCTGAGTTGGGAGGATATAAGGGATACTGGGGAGGGGCTTGGTCACATCCATCCAGTGGTTGCCTCAAGGCACTTCTGGGTGAGATAACATGGAGTAAGGGAAACCACAGAGAGACAGTACTAACAGTGGCACAGGAACTCTGATGGTGGGCTCAGCCCCTGGAGGCATACAGAGTGCTTTTCAACACTGTACTCCCAGATGGGTTGTCTCTCCTAATTCAGCCAAAATCTTAACAAAAAAATTAAATAGTCTGGTGCCATGTGGAACTTTAGGAAATACCCTGAATATGTTTATCTGGCTCTTATGATAGCCACCAGAATACTTTCTATAACTGTAAGGCTTTTTCATTTTTAACCCTACCTCTGTTCCATTTTTTAAAATTGGAGATATGTGCTATTTGATTGAATTAGTTGTATCAATTTAAGGAAATAAATATTTTTTTTAAAAAACGAATACTTTTTATAATTTTTCTATAAGGAACCAAAAGAAATCACAGGAAACAACCAGTTGGTTGTAACCAAAGCATGATCATAAGTACACAGAGGGTGAAGGCACAGTTTATATTTTAAAAAGTAAAAGATGTTATAAAAGGCAAATCAGATATATATGTAAAGGTTGAAAGCAGAAAACTATAAGCATTTTTCCCTGTTTAATACCAGGTATATTTGTAGGCAGAGTCAGTGCTTACTGACTTTTATTCTCAATCAGTTTCTAATATGGCCTCTGAAACTAATATCACCTCAACCAGGTGGCGTCTCAGCTTAAGAGAACAAACAGGAAGTATATTCATTGCAACTAAACACTTCCAACTTTCTTCTATCCAACTTCCTCTTTAGTTAACAAGACAAGCAACGTACATTTCAGGTGGACTGAAATCTTATACTATGTACAAGTTCTCCACCACCATTGTTTTAATCAATAGAAAAAAGTGAGCTAGCCAATCACAGAAGTAAGTTACAATAAAGTTACTTTGAACAATCATCTCTGAATGACAGAGCCTCAACTAGATAAACAGGTAACTTCATTTTCACACCTAGGGACTGTCCAGGAGGAAAGGAAGATCCTTCCAGCAAACCTCAATGCATGTGCAATCCCAGATCACCGCAGACTGTGACTGCAGCCATGAAATTAAAAGACGCCTGCTCCTTGGGAGGAAAGCGATGGCGAACCTAAACAGCATGATAAAAAGTAGAGACATCACCCTGCCAACAAAAGTCCGCATGGTCAAAGCAATGGTATTCCCAGTAGTCATGTATGGCTGTGAGAGTTGGACTATAAGGAAGGCCGAGCGCCGAAGAATAGATTCTTTTGAACTATGGTGCTGGAGAAGACTCTTGAGAGTCCCTTGGACTGCAAGAAGAACAAATCAGTCAATCCTCAAAGAAATCAACCCTGACTGTTCCCTGGAAGGCCAGATAATGAAACTGAAGCTCAAATACTTTGGCCACCAAATGAGAAGGGAGCACTCACTGGAAAAGACCCTGATGCTGGGAAAGATTGAAGGTCAAAGAAGACGGGGACGGCAAAGGATGAGATGGTTAGACAGTGTCAGCGATGCAACGAACATGAAATTGAGCCAACTTCGGAGGACGGCGGAAGACAGGAGAGCCTGGCGGGAGGTTGTCCATGGGGTCGCGAAGAGTCGGACTCGACTGTGCGACTGAACAACAAAGTTTCATCTAACCTTGGTTGTCTGACTCTTTCTTCTGTCTGAGGGGGCAATCAACAGGATGGGACACCTAATCTCACAAGGTATGTGTTATGGGGAAGGGAAGGGAAAGGAGATTGTAAACCACTCTGGGACTCCAAGTGAAGGGCAGGGTATAAATCCAATCTCTTCTTCTTCTAATGCAGATTACGTAGTGGGATCCTACATACAGCAATGGAAAGGACATACTAGGCACAGTAATATAGTCCAAAGTTCCTATCTCTTTACCAAGGGAGCACAGGGGGAGAAGTGGGCTTGAAGATGTGAGGGAACAAGGGCTTTATGATGCCTAAATACCTTGAACTGATCCCAGTAATTGATGGGCAGCCAATGGAGTGACAGAAGTACGAGAGCAACATGCTTTGCCTAGCTTCTGATAATAACCACGCTGCAGCATACGTCAACAACTGGATTCTCCAAAAGGACTTCAAGAGAGAGGTATGCAGAGGACATTACAGTAGTGTAGTCTTGATGTTGCTGTGACGTGGATCCAGGTAGCCAAATTGCCGAGTCAAGTAGGGGGCCATCTTTTTGCTTCTCCAGCACTAATGTTGGATGCAGTATAACCCCTGGGCTCTTAACTGAGATGGCAAGGGTGAGTTGAGCCCCATCAAAAGTATGAAACACAATGTCCTTCAAGATCCTGACTCACATAACCTCTTTGTTATAAGGATTTCATTTCAATTTGTTCACTCTTAGCCATTTAATCACAGTAGACAGACAGTGACTCAGGACCACTACTTCATAACTAGGAGATTTGCATAAGGAGATATAGAGCTGGGTATCATCAGCATACTGATAACTTCCAACCTCCAAACTATGAATTTTTATTTATTTACATTATTTATAGTCTGCTTTTTTCACTGAGACTCAAGTAGGATTCATAGTGTAAGGGATTTTCTGCATGGTTTTTTTCTGTTACTTCTGGTCACACATTGCTTCAGTGTATTCCCTGATTTCTGCATAAATTTTTGTTCCTTTGTTGCTTTTGCTTTGCCCCCTTTCTCCTGGTTCTTTTGAGACCACTTTTACCCCATTTTTTTTTCTGGAAGCTAATTTTGAGTCACCTTTTTCTTGTGCATAAAATTTCTGACAGTTTTCTTTGTCCCACCTACTCCCACCCACTTCCAGTCTTCCTCTCCCTGCCCTGAAAATGAATGGCTTTGGTTTTTTTAAAAAATTGCAATGTTAATGTTAGCAGGTTCTCTGAATGTCCAACTTTTCTCCCTCCCTCCCTCCCTCCCTTCCTCCCTCCCTCCCTCCAATTCATTCTGTGAAAAAACACATTTTTGGTTGGAGGTCTGAACTTCACCAGGAGTTTTTAAAAGTTTTTCTTCTCTGGGAAGAGAACAGGCGGGAAGAGGGAAGTCAAATGGCTTCCCAGCCTCCACTCAGCTACCTCTTAAGAAATGCTAATAGGTCTAGCAAAAGACAATGAGATGGTCAAACTCCCACTCCCCCAGCAGGGAACAGCAATTTGGAGGACTTTAGAAGGACTCCAGGAAGAAGCCTGGAGACTTCAGGAAAAGGTTCCTTGGTCCAGCTTGACCTGGTCAGTGGCTGGGGAAAAGAAAGATATAAAAGTCCTGGGAGCAAGGAGGAAGGGCTCTGAAGTGCTGATTCCATTGAAGTGGACAGAACTCTTAACTGAGGTTTGGAGGAGGCAGCCACTCCCATGTTTCAGCCTGCACACTTGAAAGAGGTGTGAAGGTAATGGCACTCCTGTAAAAGATCTGTGACTTTCTTAGCTAAGGAGTCCACCTTATATTTAACAACAGAAGGGAATGTATAGAGGAAGGGAGAGAGGAATTGCATTTTACCCTTTTCTTTTGAATCCCTTGCTCAGTCTGGTGCTGTGCTAAGAATATACTTGTGAATGGCCCCAGTCACACGGGCCAGATAACGCAGGGGGGAGGCGTGGCTTTTTGCGCCGGCGCACTTTGACCTGCCCGAATGTGATCAGACGCGATGGTGGGGAATTGGGGTTTCATTTCATTGGCACGCGTTTCTGGCGCACTTCAATGCAGTGAGGGGAGTGCACTGGAGCTATCAGACAGAGGATGTCCATCTGCGATCCATCGCACGTGTTAGATAGTGGACTTTCTCCGGTACCTTTTAACTCTGGATCTTCGGCTGGACGTGACAGGTTGGCAACGGGTGCGCGACACTTTCCAGATGTGCCCATTTGATTGCACCCATAAAACCCACCCAGCATCCATGAGTATCCCGTGGCAACTTCTGCATGTGATCAGGGCCAACATTTTCTTTTTAATAAATGCTTTATAACTTTTGGTCCTGGTAGTGGTTCTCTGTGCCACGTAGACCTCCACTGTCTGACATGCTATTTTTTAAAAAGCACCAGGAAGAAGGGGAGGGCAATCAGTTAGCAAGTGACTACTCTTCTAGTGGTATACAAGGCAGCAAGCTGTCCCAGTGATAACCAGACACTGGATAGTGGGAGACATGGAGGCAAGGCTTCAGAGCTTGGAAGGGAAGCTGGGAGTCCTGACCCTCCCAGTTGGCAATTCCTACAAAGGTCAGGTGGTGGTGGTTGAATGAGAGAGAGAGAAGCCCCTGAAGGTGTTGGCAAAACTCAGGAAGGCAGGGTGGAACAGGGGCTGCAGGTCAGAGCAAGGCTGTTCTGCCGCACCTTCTTTAACAGAGCTATAAAGAAAAGGGCATATCTCCAGAAGGGAAGAGGCTAGAGACTTTTTTAGAATGAAAGCTAGGAATTCAGAGAACCTGTCAGACCTATGTTGATATTTTTGACAGGCAGTCATGATATCGATATGAGATGACACCACTGATGATGATAGCATCCTTCCTTGAAAACCAGCTGATTAACTTGGACTAATATTGCCGGAACAATTATTACAACTACTGGCGACAGGGAGTATTCCCTGTAGGAACCAACTGCAGACCATCTTGGAATTTATAGCATTTTATTATTATTAATAGTATGTTATTGCTTGAGATTGTGATTTTACTGATTTTTATTGTATTTTATGTATGGCTTATGCCTCTGTAAGCCGCCCTGAGCCCGTTCGCGGGGTAGGGCGGGGTAGAAATACTTGAATAAATAAATAAATAAATAAATATCCTGATTATTTAATTTATGTGCAGAAAAAATACATGGACTCCGCAACATTGAAAAATGCAGAGAAAGAGCAGACATGCAGAAGAACTATGCCCAATAGAATTACAATGCTTATGGATTAATTGCCATGAGAATCAGGAGTAAGTTGGGTGTGTGGAAAATCCCAAAGTCAAATACTACCAACAGGATGGGGGGGGTAGTATTACACCCTCTGTAACCGCAGATTTAAATGACTTACTTCACCATAATTAAGTAAAAATGTGAATTAACCTGATTTGTTGCTGGGCTCTTTCATGCGCCTTGTTTAAAAACTGATATCAGTTATTCATGATGTTACAAATGTAAAGGCACAAGTTAGTAAAAGAAGGGTTCAAACAGACAAGTGAAAGACAACATTGTATTCCAACCATAAAATATAAATGAAAGAGATGGGAGTACAAAACCACCTCACACGTCTCCTGAGAAACCTGTATAAGGATCAAGAAGTGACAGTTAGAACCAGATATGGAGCAGCTGATTGGTTTAGTACAGGAAAACGAGTACAACAAGGATGTATATTGTCACCCTGATTATTTAATTTATATGCAAAATACATCATGTGAAATGCCGGCCTGGATGAATCACAAACTGGAATTAAGATTGCTGGGAAAAACATCAACAACATCAGATATGCAGACGATACCACTCTAATGGCAGAAAGTGAAGAGCCTCTTGCTGAGGGTCAAAGAGGAGAGCGCAAAAGTTGACTTGAAACTCACCATCAGAAAAACTAAGATCATGGCATCAGGAGCCATCACTCCTTGGCAAATAGAAGGGGAAGTCATGGAAGCAGTGACAGACTTCATGTTCCTGGGATCCAAGATCAAAGAAGAAGGGGGCGGCAAAGGATGAGATGGTTAGACAGTGTTATTGATGCAATGAACATGAAATTAAGCAAACTCTGGAGGATGATGGAAGACAGGAGGACCTGGCGGGATGTGGTCCATGGGGTCGTGAAGAGACAGACTTGACTGTGCGACTGAACAACAACAACACTTTGATGACATTTTGATCTTCTCTCAGAACACACTGAACACATGTGGGCCATCCTGCAACACCTTTGGCAATATGAGTTGTATGCCAAGCTGGAGAAATGTGCATTCAATCTGGATGCTGTGAAATTACTGGGTCACCTCATCATCCCAGAGGGCATAAAGATGAACCCCCAAAAGGTGGAGGCAGTGCTCTCATGGCAGGCACCTCAGAATCAGAAGGATGTCCAGTGGTTCCTGGGCTTTGCCAACTATTATTGACAGTTCATTTCAGACTTGGCCTCCCTAGCCGTGTCCCTCACCAAGTTGCTACACCCTCGAGAGCCTTTCCATTGGTCAACAGTGGATCGACAGGCCTTCCAGGAGCTGAAGACCCAGTTTGCAACAGAGCCTCTGCTATGCTACCTCAACCCAAGTCTACTATTCGTGGTTGAGACCAATGCCTCCAGTGTCACAATCGGTGCTGTGCTATCCCAGTGAGAAACCTCCACCAGACCCTTACAACCCTGTGCCTACTATTCATGACAACTCAACACCACCAAGAAAAACTGCACCCATGGGGTACAGAGAGCAGGCAGGGATGCCGATGAACCAGAACCAAGCCTATGTGCCTCCAGGACCTCTATGGGTTGAAGTCCAGAAACTAGCTCATGACATCAAACCAGCTGGACACTTCGAATGGTACAAGACTCTCCACCCACTGACTCAGGAGTTCTGGTGGCCTTGCATACAGACCAATGTGGCCTGGTATATGGCCTCCTGTGGCATCTGTCCATGGGCCAAGGTGTTGGATCCCCAAGCATCGAGAATAAATCCACGTTTTAAAGAAAAGCAAAATTTATTTCAAAGCTTTGGAAAGACACTCAAACACGTTCTTTGTTAGAACTGACTACAAACGGTTAGGGCAAACAAGATAAAGGGGTTTGAACCAGGTACAGGACCAATGGGTCACTTTCCCGCTGGCGGGTGAAAGGAAACGGTTGCGCGCTCATTCCCTGAGAACCAGGCTATCTCCAGACATAATACAGGTGCAGTTCCCAGGCTCTAAAAGCAACAAGCTGGCAGTTAAGCTTACTCCCCCATCACATCCTCCAGTTGTTTGGCTTAGGCATTACAGCAGAGTAAAATACAGGTGCACAGGCAGGGGGGGGTTAGCAACTGTACAGAGATACAACTAACACAGAACACCATGGCAGCTCGCTGACACAAGGATCTGTCCAGCAGGCCTGCTTCTTCTCACTCCCACTAGTCCCTGGAAGGACGTGTCAATGGACTCTATCATGGACCTCCCCAACTCGTTAAAAACATTCTGGTAATGGTTGATCTCCTTACTAAGATGGCCCACTTCATCTCTTGCATGGGGCTCCCAACCACCTATGAAACTGCCCAGCTATATTTGCACCATATCTTTCAATTTCATGGTTTACCTGAGCACCCGATCTCTGATCGAGGGGTCCAGTTTACCTCATGTTTCTGGTGCACTCTGCACACATTATTGGGTACCCAAGTACATTCGTTATCTGTTCATCACCCCCAACCCAACGGCACTGGAACATTATCTGAGGTGCTATGTTAACCACTCGCATAATGACTGGGCAACAATGTGGTGCACACCTCAATACACCAGACACCATTCTTGGCCAGTTATGGATATCATTCTCAGTTCTTTCTGCTGGTCATTCTTGCCTCTGCTATACCCTTTGCCAATGACTTTGTGGACAAACTGCGGGCTCTGCATAAGGTCTTACAGGACCAGCTATACCAGGCCAAGGAGGCTTACAAGGAATTCACAGACTGGAGATGCCAGCCAGGAGAGACTCTCAAGGTTGGGGACTCAACACCTCCAGAGTCAGCAGCCCTCCTGGAAATTGGATACCCAGTTTATTGGTCCATATCTGATCACCACACAAATAAACCCCATGGCCTATTGGTTACAGCTTCCTTCCATTCTCCACATACATCTAGTGTTTCATTGGTCCCTTCTGGTCCCATTTGCTCCCCTACACCCTCTTTGAGCCCCAGAGATGCCACTGCCACCCATCATGGTGGAGGACTATGAGGAGTATGAGGTAGCACAGCTCTTGGACTCCAGGTTTTGCAGAGGACAGTTGCAGTATTTGGTGGACTGGAAAGGCTATGGACCCAAAGATTGCCCTTGGGAACCTGCTGAGAACCTCCATGCTCATGACTTAGTGTGCTAGTTCCATCGGACGTACCAGCAGAAGCCAGCACCAGCACCATCGGGGGCCCTGGGGGAAGGAATGGTGTTGTGGAAGAGCCAGACCCTGGAGACAGATCTCTGATGAGGAACACCTGGATTCCATGCCTACAAGCCACCAGCCAACTGCAGCTGAGCAACTGGATGAGGAATTGCAGCCTGCTGTGAACACTCAGCTGGGAGGCAGTGAGCTGCTAGTTTCATCTCAGGGTCAGCCAGCCATTTTATCTCCTCCAGGATCCCCAGTTCTGCAAGAGCATTGCCAGCACAGGCATAGAGGGGATTTACAGTCCAGATGAAAGGTCACCCACCTCCAAACTGTATGTATGAATATGCATACATGCACAAACACACATACAATTCATATACCTACCCTGCATATAGGCAGAAAGGAGATGTATCAATAGTAGACATATATCTAGGAAACAATTTTTGATGGCATTATCTAGTATATTTCGAAGGAGCACTGAGTCAAATATTAAATTCTGCAGGAATTTGGTGTTATTCCCGATTAATAATAATAGCAACTCAGCAAATATTGTTTAGCTCAATTTTCACTGAAAACAGCATAACTGATGTAGTCAAACAAATGTATACATAACAGAGACAAGCTGGGGAAAGAGCTCACAGGTAGCCCTTCAAAAGCATATCAAATGTGCTTTCTCAGGATGGAAATACCTCATCTCCTATTACAGGGAGAACTAAAAAGACGTTACTGTTGGTCTGTTAACACAGTTGCCATTTACTCCCTACTTAATACCAGCTAATACTATTTATTTATTGACTGCGATGAAGACAAATGATTAAATGATAGCTTTGCAGAACTCAGTGTTTGGATTGTGGGACTGCATAAGGCATCTATCAAAGATCTGATACTTTTCTTTTGTGCAAGTATGCCAGGAGGGAAGGGAGCTAAAGAAAACCCCTCTTGCTCCTTTTCATAATTCAAGCACTTGAAGTCCCCAATGACAGATATATTCTGATCTCATTACAGGGGCACAATAGACGTGTAGCCTCGGGAAATTCTGACTTCATTCTTAGACAAGATGGGACTGGTTTGACATTTGATTGCAGCACTGCACACCCCTTGGAGTTGTTACTTCATCTAGTTAGATGACAAATGAATAGTTATAGCAATGCCCCAGAGAGAAGTCCAAGTATCCTATCACTAGGATATATTAAATGGGGGGAAAACAGCACAATAATTCTCCTTTAATTGTGAATTTTGCTGTTTTAATGGGGACCTAGAGGTGAGACACACATGGAATGTTTTGGAACTAATTAGGCAAATTACTTAGGACACCATGCTGTGCATTATTTTGCAACAGTGAGGCTTTCGTTTAACCTCAGCATTGTAAATGAGCCAGTGGTGCTTAAAACAGTCTGATTCAAAATTATCAGCAGCCCCGCCTCTGAGATGCTGCATGCTTGACTCTAAAAGGTTGTAGTACTTGTTAATTATTTGTAATCAACTGTAGAAAAGTTCCTAATTAGTATTCAACAACTCTCACCCTCTCAGCCTAGAAATGATATTTTTGCTCAGTAGAAACATCCAGAAATTCTTCCAGAAATTCTTGAGTGTGGATGTCCACATAGATGCTTTTTATAAATATATCCTTCATCACTAGGAATAAGGCCCATTGTGGAAATAAATACAACAAGCTCTAGAAAGAGGCTCTGGGAGAGTGCCAAGGCCTTGGGCACTCAGCATCAATGTGCTGTGGCAACCTCCGCAGGGTATAATGACACAGAGTCCACCATTTTCTCCAGAGGAACTGATCTCTGCTTCCTGAAGAGCAGTTGTAATTTTCAGTGATCTCCATCCCTCACCTGGAGATTGGCAACAATTGTTACCCAGGAGGGAATGGATGGTTTGGAGGTCTATGACACTGTACCTGTCTGAGGTTCCACCCTTCCTCAAACCTCACACTCTCCAGGCTTCACCCCTCAAATCTCCATGAATTTCCCAATCTGGAGTTGGCAACCCTTTCTCCTTCCCAGCCAAGCATCAACCTGCCATTATCTGCACCTCTGACATCAGCTTTCCATCTCCTCCCCCCTCCCTCCTGGAGTCAATTATAATTTTGAGTTATTTCCACCCCTCCTCTGAGATTGGCAACAGTGGTTCCCTAGGAGGGAATAGCTGGTTGGGAGGGTGGAGTCTATGGCATTGTACCTGTCTGAGGTCCCTTCCCTCCTCAAAAGTCACCCTCTCCAGGTTTCATCCCTCAAATCTCCAGGAATTTCCCATCTGGAGTTGGCAACCCTATCTCCTTCCTAGCCTACCTTTATTTCCCCCTCACTCTTCAACTTTCCATTTCCTCCCCACACACACCTGCGGCCTCTTCCGTGCTCTGAAGCCCTGCCTGCCACAGAGTCCTTCATTTTCCGTGCTCTGAAGCCCTGACTGCCACAGAGTCCACCATTTACTCCAGGGGAACTGATCTCTGCCATCTAGAGAACAGCTGTAATTCTGAGTGATCTCCAGCCTTCACCTGGAGATTGGCAACAATAGTTTACCAGGAGGAAAAGTAGTCTTTCTCTGCAATGGCGACCAAAGCAGCTTACATCATTCTCCTCTCCCCCTGTTGACTTGCACAACAACCCTGTGAGGTAGGTTAGGCTGAAAGTCTATGACTGGTCCAAAATCACCCACTCAGCTTCTACAGCAAGAACCTGGATCTAGCAGACCCTGCCCTGAAGCAATGACTGCTACACCTAGGGTAGCCAACCTCTAGGTGGAGCCTGAAGATCACCAGGTATCACAACTGAACTCCAGACAACAGATCTCTCCCCCCCACCCCTGGAGAAAGTAACTGCTTTGGAAGGTGGGCTGTATGGCATTCTGTTCAGCCGAGGCCTCTCCCCTCCCCAAACCCTGGCTTCCATGGACTCTACCAGAAAATCTCCAGGAATCTCCCTACCTGGAGCTGGCAACCCTAGTCAGGACTGGCCCCAATTACTTCCTCACAAAGGCCTGCAAAGGGTTTCCTTGCTTTGTCTGAACCAAGCTTGGTTGCCTACCATGGCAAAATGGGCTCCAGTTTACAACTCAGCTGCTTGCCTCCCACCCTCATCCCATGGGCGTATCTCACTCCTTACATTCGCTGCCACCACTCATCAAATCATCACTGCCTTTTTAGAGGGACAGTGAGACCCTTCTGGCCCAATCTCCCTATTTGGAGACTGGAAAGTGGACAACCCTAGGGTCTGGCCTTTCCTTGCTTCCCTGGGCTATCCCCTCCCTTTGGTGTTGTGCAGATCCCTACACACAATACTCTCTACCTCTGGAGGTTGTGGGCTCACCTGTACTTCAGCCTCTCTCTCTTGCCCGAGAGAGCAGGGAAGCTTCCATTCATTCCCCAGTCCAGCTGACTGTGGAGTGGCTGAATTTCTGCTGCTCCCAGGGATGAAGACTGCCTTGGGACAGTCCCTGTTTTCCCACACTTTTTGGTCTTGGGGCAGCTGGGAACTATAAGCCAGCAGATGAGGAAGCCCCATTCAACCCAGTGAGTGATACCCCTGCAAGCCCCTCTCTGGAACTACAGCTCAATAAAACCTGGTGGGGGAACATTTTCAACAAAGAACCATAGCCATCTTACAAACACAGGTAACTGCCATTTCATTACACCTGTCAACAGCCACTGAGGGAAGAGTTATTCCCATACAGGAGGCAAGCAGGAGAAGTGTCTTTGTCAAGAGAGAAAGCCGTTCTGACAGGGCACAGTGGCTGAAGGGGGAGTGGGCAGGGAAGAAGAGCAGACCCAGCACCCGGCACGTAGCCATTGGCACACCATCGGAGTGACAGGTCAGGGAGCCAAAGGCTGTGGGAGCATGTGGAATGTTCAGAAAAGAGTCACATGAAAAGAGACACACGAAAGGAGAGATATTTGCACTGACTTCTTAACACAATCCCAGAAACACCATTTCCAACTATTTGGAGAAAGCATTTTTTCCTTTTTATAATTATTTCTTACAATCGTAAGTTGTACTTAGTTTTTAGTACCTTAAAAATTCCTGCATTGGTACATTTTTTCATTTTTTTAAAAAAAATCATTAAAATTTTATAAGTTGTTTTAAATAAATGTGGGGTTTGCCGTTTTAATTTTTAAAATTTAGATTGCATTGCCTTAAGGCAAAACCTTTTCCTCAATAATTTTTGACACCAAGTGATTCCAATCCCATTTATAAAACAGTGTACTACAACCTTGCAATGGTTATTATGGATGCATCCCACCAACCATCATGTACCCATACATATTAAGAGTCAGTGAAATAATAGACAACTTGCTGTTGCATTTAGACAGATAGGAATTGATATTGGCTGTAGCGGTGGCTGGAGTTTATCACACCTGGATGCTGTTGCCCCTGATTCCAAGGCTAAATACGTAATGAACAGACTGGCATCAAAGACGCTAGATATATTCAACCATCATGTCAGTATATTATTGATCTCAAAGTGAAACTGTAAATGACATTATTGTAACAGTAAATACAATTAATCCACGTTCATGGTGATTATAAAAATACATGAAGTTATTTTGATCGTTATAAAGTAATTGCTCCTAATAAAGTGGTTGCTGACGAGAACCTCCGGATTAAGTTCCATTTTGTCTCTTCGTCTGAACAAACCTTCAATAAGGGTTTATTTTTTTCCTAGCCACGATTTCTGCATGTCATGCAAACATCTTCAAGTAGTGTTAATCAGTAATATGCACGTTACGTCGGGCGTTCTACAAATCAACTGGAGGGTGCCCTCAACTACAAATCAACTGGAAGGCGCCTTCCAGTTGATTTGTAGAATGCCCGCCGTAACGTGCATATTGAAGATGAATTACTGATTACCAGTATAAATTTGATAAAATAAAATAAATAAATAAAAATGTGTGGTACGGCCAATGAGAAGCAGAACAAGCAGCATTCTGAACAGTGAGAATCAAAGCCCCTGGGAATACAAGCAATCGGGCATGTGTGACTTTGGCACAAAGGCAGGGGGGCATAAGTATTTCCTACCACACCATTTACCCAACCTGAAACAGGTGACATTGGCTTATGATTTTGCAATTAAAAAGGTAATCAAAATGGAAACAAATTGGTCTGTTCAAAAAAATGTTTGTAATTGTAATGGCCCTGGTCCATTAGAATATTTTAAAAAGCAAAAACTCTTACAGGAAACATCTAAGGATCAACCAGATCTTTACAGAGCAAGCTTTGTAGAACTCTTTTACAAATTCATTGCTACATTTAATACATGGCACAAAGAAAGAGGTGTTTGTGGCCATTGAAAAAAAAGCTGCAGTCTGGGCCATGATGTATCTTCAGAAATGTAGAACATGTAATTAAAACAGAAACTCTCTTTTGATAGACAAGGCATAGTGGGGTGTGGATGGGCAGGAGAAGGCTTGAGTTACAAGTTTATACAGAGCCTTCAAATGGTGCCTGGGCTGTGTGCTTTGGAGCTGCAATAGTTTCTGTGATTACATCAATGGAGTGGGGGGGGTGTTGTTTTTTTTTGTACATTTGGTGTAGTGGTTAAGTGCATGGACTCTAATCTGGGAGAGCCAGGTTTGATTCCCCACTCCTCCACATGCAGCTGCTGGATGACCTTGGGCAAGCCATAGTTCTGTCAGAGCTGTTCTCGAAAGAACAGTTCTTGAAACCTTTCTCAGCCCCACTTACCTGTTGTGGGAAGGGGAAGGGGAGGGGACAGGAGTTTGTAAGATGCTTTGAGATTCTGAGTGAAGGGCGGGGTATAAATCCAATCTCTTCTTCTTCTTCTTCTTCTAATCTGCAATATACACCCCAGCATTTTCTGTAACATTGCAAGAGATTTTAGGATAACAACTCTTTGATGGCATTGTACTTCTGTTAAGACAAATGCATTGGGATGATCCTGACTGAGTCCCAACAGCAAACAGAGGAAACTCACAATATCTCCTAATTAGACTGAAAAATGCACTGGGATAGGGTTGCCAACAACCTGTAGAGAAACCTTTCTGATCCTTAATGGGATATTATTTACCAGGTGATGCTACCTACTGCCATGCCATGAAAAGCTTCACCTTCCCATTTTCACATCTTAAGCTTTTGCTAAAAGGGGCAAGACATTTTTTTTCTCCAGGTTGCTGGCAATGTTTAACCCTTTCTTCCAGCACAGTTTCTGTGATCTAAATCACACCCACTGAGCTTCTATGGCAAAGGAAAGGACTGATTGCTCTTTTGCCAACTCTACTTTTCCAATCAAATGGACCACCCCATTTGACTGCTCTGAAGTTTTAGATGCAAGAGATCCAGATGATCACGGTCATTTTCCCTAGTGCAGCTTTTGAACAACACTGTAAACTTTCTTTTTGAAAGATGTCACTTGAGTCACAGAAAGTATGAGCACTCTCCCCCCCCTGTATAAAATGCTATGGGGTTGTACATAACTACTAGCCATTTATTTCCCAGATGCACAATTTCCTACAGCATCATTTAAAGGAGAAATATTTCCCTCTTACTCTATTACTAACCAGTTAGAAGCAGCACTCCAGAATTTGCACCACTGAATGCTAATAACTTTTTGTATTATTATAATAGGGCAGATTTATCAAAGATCAACATTTGCAAGGAAATTTGTGGTTATTTCTGCTTTAAAAAGGCTGCTCAGAGGGCTGCTCAGGTCTCTGAAGTCACTCCTCTCTCTAAGCCTCCTTAAGCACATGTAATTTAATTTTACATTAATGAGACTCAAGTGGTTCCAGAAAGTACCTGTGCAACCTTAAGACCATTTAAAGGCACCATATATTGTAAGGTAGGGAAGTTTTGCCAATACATCAGGAGAAACCAGATAACCCTTAAGTAAGCCTGTTGTTATCCCATTGTTGGTGAACGAAGGTGTCAGCCCCCTCCCAGGAGACTACTGTATCCTCCATTGGTTACTATTCCTTACTGATCTAGCAGCAGGTGGCTACACAGCACAATGCCAGCTCTGCCATCTCACTCTTCCCTCCAGGGATTAGGGCCAATTTAGATTGTGCAAATTTTCCCAGATGCATGTAATTTTAGCACCTGCTCATATCAAGCATTAAATTACCTTCTACAAGAGCTATTTATAACTATCAAGTCTTGACTGACAACTATAATATGTTTCATTGCCTTACAGAGTAACAAGGGGGGGAAACGAGATAAAGGAAGCAAAACTATCACTTGGGAGAGGCTATGTTGCACACTGTGATTTTCATATTGTGGGAGCTGCTATTACTTTGCATGCATTCAGTGTGAAGACTGTCCTAAATAGCCATTTAGCCTGTTGCATAAAGATCCACAGTCATTTCAGACCATCAAAATTGCCTCCCAAGCAGCTGTACATAAATCCCAACACCTATCTTTTCAGCAATCAATATGGGGACAGGGAAGATACAAAGGTCCCTGCCAGACAACCCAAACTCCTAATAAGAACATAAGAGACGCCAATGTTGGATCAGGCCAAAGGTTCCCTGCCCGAGCTCCTTCAAGTGCCCTGCAGTTGCGGGGCACCTGGAGAATACTAAGCAGCCAAGCCAGGTATTTCTCCCCATCTCCTCTTCAATCCAAGATCCAAGCCCCTTTCAGGCTTGTCTCCCCCCACAAGCCCGTGGGAGCTGACGTCAAGGCTGAAAGGGGCTTGAATCTAAAAGATCCAAGCCCCTTTCAGCCTTCTCCACCCCCAAGCCCGCCGGAGCCAATGGCAAGGCTGAAAGGGGCTTGAATCTAAGAGATCGAAGCCCCTTTCAGCCTTCTCCCTCCCCTCCCCAGCCTGTGGGAGCCCGTGGCAAGGGTGAAAAGGGCTTGAATCTAAGAGATTCAAGCCTGTTTCAGCCTTCTCCCCCCCCCCCAGCCTGTGGGAGCAGATGGCAAAGCTATGTGTAATGGAACAGTCTGCTCTTCCCTTAATATCTGTGTGATTTAGTTTGGTCCTCTTGGAGCTCTTGTTTCACTTTCGTTTTTATACGCTGAATGGACCTGAGAACGGGTTGTTTCAAATGTAAGTTTTCAAGCTCCTTTTTAACTGCTGGTGGGGTAATTTAGAACTTGGGGAAAGCAAACATACACAGAGGCTTTCATTTTCTGTCCCTTTCTTTCCATTTTTTCTTCCCCTTTCTTTCCATTTCTTTGCTCTCTTTCTTTTCCTTTCTCCCATTTTTTTCTTTCCCTTTCCTGCCTTCCTTCACTTTCTTTCTATCCCTTTTCTTCTTCCTTCCTTCCCCCTCCTCTCTTTTTTAAGCTATAACCAGCTTAAATAAAGGTTAACAGTCAATAAACAGTCAAGCGACACCGAAAAAATGAATGCTGCCGGGAACACGTCTGGACCTTACAGCCGACCAAACTCCGTTGACTACGAAATGTGTGTGATTTAATGATATATGTTGTCCTCCCTTACCCCCAGCATTGTTAGTTCCATGTGAAATTCAGGAGTAACTGTAAAATCGCTCAGAGCCGACAGCTCTGCATGGATTGAGCGATCAATAAATGGAAAGATTATTATCATTATCATTATCAATAATAATAATAATAATAATAATAATAATAATAATAATAATAATAATAATAATAATAATAATAA
>NW_015169266.1:152847-167785 GCF_001447785.1 Gekko japonicus
TAGAGACATCACCCTGCCAACAAAAATACGCATGGTCCAAGCAATGGTATTCCCAGTAGTCATGTATGGCTGTGAGAGTTGGACCATAAGAAAGGCCGAGCGCCGAAGAATAGATTCTTTTGAATTATGGTGCTGGAGAAGACTCTTGAAAGTCCCTTGGACTGCAAGAAGATCAAATCAGTCAATCATAAAATCAATCAACCCTGACTGTTCCCTGGAAGGCCAGATGCTGAAGCTCAAATACTTTGGCCACCAAATGAGAAGGGAGCACTCACTGGAGAAGACCCTGATGCTGGAAAAGATTGAAGGTCAAAGAAGAAGGGGGTGGCAAAGGATGAGATAGTTAGACAGTGTTATCGATTCAGTGAACATGAAATTAAGCAAACTTCGGAGCACGACGGAAGACAGGAGGGCCTGGCATGATGTGGTCCTTGGGGTCGCAAAGAGTCAGACTCGACTGTTCGACTGAACAATAACAACATAGAAGTCAATAAGGGAACATCACCAAATTCACAATTCCCCATGATATAACACTCCTCTTTTTTCTAAGTCTACAATGTTAATCTACCCGGTGATTTTTGTAGTCTACCCAGTCTCCAGGGGACAGTCATTTCAAAGTTTGTGATAGAGCTTGTCTCTTGTTGTCTTGGGTCTCGTCCTCCCTGGTCACTTGGGATATGTGGAGTTCCTGTGGCTATGCTTCTGATTGTTGGTCAGCCCCTTCCTAAGATGTATTTAGGACACCCCCATCTGACCTGTGATCTTGCTGACTTTGACCTGCTACCTCTTTGATTGCTGCATGCTCTGATGGTGTCCTACAGCTGTGATCCAAGAGTCTCTTAAGTATCCATCCTGAAAACAGCTCTGCCTGAAAGGATACATGGTCTCTTTGCTCCCTCATCCTCCCAGGCACCCATTGTCTGTATCTCCCCAAAACAGATGGCCAAACAAGCTGTCCTGGTTGAAGGACACATGGCACTGTTAGTTGGGACCAGTGTTCCCTCTAAGCTGAGTTAGTGTGAGCTAGCTCACAGTTTTTTAGCCTCCGGCTCACACATTTTTGTTTTAGTTCAGGAAGGATGGCTCCAGAGCAAACTAATTTATGCAATAGCCAAATAACCTGCTCACAACTTTAATGCCAGTAGCTCAGAAAGTAGAATTTTTGCTCACAAGACTCCACAGCTTAGAGGGAGCATTGGTTGGGACTATCCATGATGCATAACTGCTTGGCTCCAACACACCCTAATATCTACTGCAGGTCACAAAAGATCCAAAAGAGCATAATAATTGATAGGGTTGCCAGCCTCCAGGTGGTAACTGGAGATTTCCTGCTTTTATAGTTGATCTCCAGGCGATAGGGATCAGTTCACCTGGAGAAAATAGCCATTCTGGAAGGTGAACTCTATGGAATTATATGTCACTGAAGTCCCACCCATCCCCAAACTCCACCCTCCTTAGGCTTAACCCCCTAAATCTCCAGGTATTTTCCAACCTGCAGCTAGCAATCCTAATAACTGGCCAAACATGAGTTTTGCTGGAAACATCTCAGTTGTAGCCTGGGGAGTTACATGGTATCACAGTAGCAATCTGGCTAGCTGAATATTAAGAGGCACCTGCTCGACCAATTTCTTCATGGACTACACTGCCTGCTCTGCCAACCCACTGAAGGAGTGACAGAGTGCACTGAGTATGTGTCAAATACCACTGCATTCCATAAAATCATGGAAGGTGGCTCCAATAAAGGTTGGGGACTAAAATTTCAGGCAAACCAAAAGTAGCAAAGGTTTGAACTGTACCAGCATGGCCTCAGCAGTGATTAAAGGCATTATGTGTACCTCCAACCATTTTGTGTGGGCATCTACCACTATCATCAGCATTTTACCTCTGATTGGACCTGCAAAGTCAGCATGCAGTTGGACGCAGGGTTTATCTGGCCATTCCCGGGGGGTGGTATAGGTGGAGGTGCCAGATGAGTTTTTTGACAACAGGCATAGCATCCCACCAGTTTCTTAATGTCACAACCCAAACCTGGCCTCTAAACAAAGCCACAGGCCACACCTTTTGTTCTGGGAATACCAATGGGAGTTTTATGTAGGTGAGTCAAAACCCGCTTTCTTAGTTTCCTAAGTACTATCATTCTACTCTCTCCCTCATGAAACCCCAGTTCCAACTATCTTTGAAAAAATGGCTTTAAAGCCTCATCCTGGATTCTGCCTAGCCGCCCATTCAGCACCCATCCCATAATTGGCGACAACTCCACATCTCAAAGTGTTTATCTGCTGATGTATTCTGTGTTCCACTGAGCAATTCCACAAGTAAGATCAGATCTTCTGGGTCTAGTACTTGTGCAGGGAGGCTAGGCAATAGCAATCTACCACGTGTGTTAGCATTTAACTGCTGGCCAACTGTTTGGAATCTAATCTCATACTGCTAGGCTGCTAATGTTAGGGTCCACTGCTGCATTCTACCTGAGGCCATTGGAGGTACTGGATTATTCTCACTCAGGAGAGTGGATAATGGTTTATGGTCTGTAAAGATGGTAAATGTATGGCTGTACAAATAATGATGGAACTTATTGACTTCAAAAATAGCTGCCAAGGCCTTTTCTTCAAGCTGAGAATAATTCCTTTCTGCTGGAGCAATGGTAAGGGATGCAAATCCAATCGGTCTTTCTGAGCCAATACTAGGAGACATCACAAGCCAGCACCATTGGTAATCTAGAGTTGAAAGGTATTATTAGCACCTTGGAGGAGTGCAAAAGAGTCTTTGATGTTTGAAATGCTACTTCTTGAGCCTTCTCCTGTTTCCATGAAACAGTCTTTAATAATTTGTGCAATGGGGCCAATACGTTGTAGACAATATGGGCAAAACCCTGTGATAATAGTTCAAAAGACCCAAATATGCTTTTAATTCTGAAACACATGTAGGTGTTGGGGCTTCAACAGCAGCCCTTACCTTGTTATGTACTGGATGGAGCCCTTCCACATCAATAATATGCACCAAAGATAGTACTGAAGAAACCATAAGGGAACGCTTACTCCTCTGTAGTTTGTGTCCCACCTTTTGGAGTCTCTCTAATACAACTTTCAGTGTATTTAAATTACTTTCCTGATCTAATCCAGAGGTCAGAGTATCATCCAAATAGACTAAAATGTCGGGGAACCCTTGTAACACCCCCTCCATGATCCTTTGAAAAATTCTGGGAGCAGAAGATGCCCCAAACAGGAGGTGTATATTCCTAAAATCCCATGGTGAGTGTTAATTGTAATTGAATCCTTAGACTTCTAATGAAAAACAATTGTTGATAAGCATGACTAAGTTCTAGTTTTTGGAAAATAGAGTCCCTTCCACTAAGGATGCAAATAAATGCTCAGTTTTAGGCAGTAGAAAGGAATCCAGCTTTGTACCTCTGTTAACAGTGACTTTATAATCCCCACACATTTGCACAGATCCGTCTGATTTAACGACAGGTACATTGGTGTGAAAACTGGTTACAGAATATCATCCTTCTTCAGGATGATGGTGGGCACTTTGACTCTCAAAATCTTGATGCTAGAGATCTTGTTGGTCTTTATGGTGCTTCTAAACTTGAGCTTTGCTTTCCAACTGCACTTAGCCACCTAAACTGTGCTTATTCTAAGAATTCTTCCAAACGACTCAGGGGAAAACCTAGGCAAGCCAGAGTGAAAATGCAGGCAGGCTCCCTCATCCCTTCCTAGCTCAACTTTAAAAAACGCTATACTCGAATCGCTCTCTAAAACCCTACTAACTCTTGAGCACAACAAAATAATCACATTTTACTTCAGTAGATCTTGGTTCATTCTTGTAGTGATATACTGTTATTATATCAGGAAACCTGAGTTGAACATTCTAGTCTAGGTATTCAGCTTCCTCTACTACCAGAAAGATTTATAATGCCATGCAACACTCTGCTTGACACAACAATTTTGTGCTTGTCTTCCTCATTTTAAATATGATGTGGAACTGTCACCTCAATAGCTGGGACAATGAAATTTACTATTGGTGATGTGTTGTTTAAAATATTTCAGCAGAGAAAGTGGTAGCTGTCAACACATTGACCATTCATGTCAAGTCTTACATTTCGAGGAATGATATTTCTTTATACTCCCTATCCCTCATAACTGTATACTTTCTCTTAAGGTTAGAAGGAAGCCAACTAGTGACATTTCTTATGATATACTCATTTTTACTGGAATGTCACATCCATTTGTGCTCCTTCAAAAACTGTGTCATCAGTGAAGCATCTGAGAAATTCTGAGGGAAACTAAAAGAGTTTCAGAGAAAAATTCCTACATAGATCTCTGCCATAAAAAGTTCTTTGCTGCTAGAATGGCTTAATATTTACATTTAGCATTTGGGGCGATGTTTGAAAGGCTGTCTCTGTCACTGGGATTAAACAAGATACTTTGTAGTTGAGTTCCAAATGTTTGCCTGTAAGAAGTAGGTTTTCAGCCTCTTGATCACTTTGACATTTTTTCTAAACTATGATTAGGGAACACATGAAAAGAATTGTAGTAAAGCTGCTTAAAACCGTGCATTACAAAAGTTATGAGCTATTCTATAATTCTTTGTAGATATGATGAAAAAAATCTATTTGAATAGTATCTGGCTCTTTATGAAACTTGTGATGACATCAGTAAGACAAAGCCACATTGCCTAGAAACTTTATGTTCTTTTACAACAGGTTTGTTAAATCCATGATTAAGAGATTTCTTACTGTTAAACATGCATTTTAGAGTAGCATATATTCATTTGCCAGACATTTGTCAGACAAAACTAGCATTTTAAGGTAATTATTTAAAAACAGACTTTTCTTTTGTTCCTAGACTTTGGATATTGCAGACATAGCTCTTGCAGTTCAAATTTCAAACTCGTAATGAAAATAACATATATCTCAATTCTGACATATATAATAACATATATTCCTAAATTCTGAAATTCTATTCTCAAGTGTCAGAATTGGATATTTGTGATTTATGCTGTGCCAGAAGTTCACCTTTGTGGTATGGATATGTAAAGAATTACTGTCTCATCTCCCCATCACGTCTGGAAGTGGCAGGCACTAGGTCAGGTTGACAGAATGTTGCCATCCAGTGGACAAATTTGTCTCAGGCTTCTGACCGAATCCTGTATTTATGACAGGGCAAAATGTGCAAGTGATGAAGAAAATGCCCATGCTTGGCCAGCCAAGATGACTTTTCCACCCACCCACCCATCCACCAACATTGCTTTCCAGCTACACATTGCAGGAAAGGGTGATCAGCTGTTGTTATAGATCAGCAGACCTCCCCTATCATTTGGACTGGGCATCTTAGAGAAATGGTATAAACAAATGCCCATTCTCAGTCTCAGACTAGTACAGTGTCCAAGACAAACAACAGGCTTGGGCAGTTCCATTCCACAGTGAGCTCCAGTAGACAAGTCAGGGAATGATATTTCAACCAAACATTGCCTGGATTGGATAAGTAAGCAGCTCCCCCCATCTGGTCAAGAGTCCAGGAAAGCTCAGTACAGAAATTGACCTCCAGTCTCATCTTCCATTCCCTAGGGCTTGGTTAAATGCAGCCAGACCTCAACTTTGTACAGAGGTACAATCAAAGCATTGACCAATATGGCCTAAGAAGGTAAAGGTCACAAAGAGGCAGACAGCAGCAATGAGAAAAGCCATATACCTGAAGTGATCGGAGTGCATAACATTACGTTAAACATTTGTATTGCTCACAGCCTTCATTTCTTCTTCCCTTCCAGTGGAAATGAGCAAATCAGTCTGGATTAAGAAATAGTAACAAAAAAACATCCATTTTTTTCTGCTGTGTATATTTTTTTTCCAAAGGGATTGGCTGGTATTCAAGGACTTGAACAAAAACTTGGCTGCTGAAAGATATAGACCAAACCTGCTAAATCAAATTAACTTTTCCCCTCTTGTTATTATTAATTTATAAATCCTGCTTATTATGTTCTGTGGACTAGCAGAATATTGTGCCCCAAGAGCCTCTTTCTGGGAATGAAACTATTAAAATAAGCAATCCATAATGAACTCATTGTAATTGGATTATTTGTTCAAGTTCCTGTGGGTCTTTTAGTGACTTTATTGAGAGCTGGTAAAGCCGATTTCTCTCTACTACATTAAGCACAGTGGTTATTTGAAATGATATGGCTGTTGAACAGGTTGCTAGCCATAGATTTTTTTGTATGTAGAGGACACTTTGCCCTTTTTCATATTGTGTGTTAATTGTCTGTGTGCATGCTCTCTGGGACAAAAAAGATTCCAAGAGCAATGGTGTTGGTAATATTGCTGTTTTTTCAGAAAATCTGGATTCTAACCTCTATCTGGTTTGGTTTGGAAATGTTATTTCAGACCTCACAGGGCCAAACTAAGTGTAATGGCAGCCATAGGTCTGACCCATGGCCACTTCTGCCATTTTAAAGATAAATTTCACCAATTAAAAAGTGCCACAGGGTCCTGATCAGGATCAGGCCTGAATTGCACGGGGGCTGGGTAATCTTGTGCTTTTTATGTGACAAAACAGCCCCCACAGCAGTTTCGATGCTTGAAAAGGTATGGGAGGGGGAACAAGATCACCTGGTCCTTCCACACCATGGGCCCAACCAGGATTGGACTCTTGTAGCATTTTTAAATAGCCAAATTCTTATTTTAAAGGTGACAGAAACCACAGATCAGACGCGTAGTTGCTGTAATATGTAGTAACATCTCATTTGGCTCATAGTTGCAGGGACTTGCTGGACAGTGGGAGGTTGAGGGAGTTTCTCACATTTCAAGAACTCTGAGTTATTTGGCATGTAGCACAAATCCAGGTTGGATTTAGAGACCAGTGACCCAGGCAATTGCCTGGGATACCAGGCTTGGGAGGGGTAGGAAGCTCTGGGCTCAGGGTTATTTGTTTAGGCTATATTCAAAAGTTAAGCAAAGGAGAGGGTGGTGAAGATGTTCTAGTCTAGGATTCTATGAGTACCTTATCATACAGTTCCTATTAGATTATTCAACTTTAACCTTCCTAATAGTAATCCAGTCTGGAAAAGGTCCCATTTGTGAATGTGCCAAATCCAAATCAACCTGTTTCTCATATTCAGAACTTTGTGGAACTTTTCTGATCTGATGGTTATTCTGGAATGCTGCTGTTTAGTTTTGACTTGCTGGACAGTGGGAGGTAGAGAGACTGGAGCAGAGAGGGAAGAGAATGACTCAGCATCGGCAAATATTACTGTGACGAGTACATTATTAAAGCAAAATATTTTCTGCTGAACAGAATCAGCCCCATTGGCCTTTTGTACTTTGGCAGTAATTGGATAGCCAATAATTGCATCATATCACTGGCTTGGGGAAGGCTTTCTGATTCTATATAACAATATCTGTTGCCTGAATTATTCCATTATTGAGAGCTAAGCACATGCTATTATAGAAAAACACTTCATTTATATCAGCTGCTGGCAGACAAGGAGGGAGGGCTAAGGTAACAGAGGCAAAGAAGCTATGGCTTATACCCCACAGTAAGTAGGAAGTAACTAGTCAGCCCACATTAGGGCTTATTCATGACAGTGCTCGGAAGTACTGAGTATCGGCATTCAGCACATTTGTGGGGGAGCTCTCCTAAGTCCTGATCTTTGTGTGCTAGCCTGCCCTGCTCAGCCAAAGACAGTGTGGACCCTCAGGAGAAGCCTAGTGGGGATCTGCAGAGGTAGGGTGAGAATTGGTGAAAATTGACACAACCGTATATATAAGTGTATGTGTAAAGTGCCACTGAGTCACAGCTGACGTATGGTGACCTAAAGCAAGGGGCTTTCAAGGCAAGTGAAAAGCAGCGGTGGTTTGCCATTGCCTTCCTCTGCAAAGTCTTCCTTGGTGGTCTCCCTTCCAAGTAACAACCCTGCCTAGCTTCCAAGATCTGACAAGATCAGGCTACACCATGCCTCCTTCCTTCCCCATATATAGTTATTGGCAGGGGTCATTTCATAGAAAAAGAGCTAGGGGGACTCATTAGCATAACTCTGACATCACCGGAAGTGTGTCCTCTCCACAGCCGGCGGCGACCTCCAGCGGGCACCAGCAGAGAGCTCCAGGCCCCGCCCTCCTGCACCTCACCCGGGGGGATGGCGTCCCCCCACGTCCCCCCCCCAAATGACCCCTGGTTATTGGCACTTTTTAAAACAACAAGAACAAAAACCCACTGGGCTACATACTGTGCTGTGGACAAAAGGAAATGATTTCCTCTTATTAACTGGCAGACCTGGGGCAAAAGGGTATCTGACATGTTAATTGATGCTAAAAGCATTATTTTTTTCTGATCACACTCTGATACTGAACTCAGTTAGGCTAAGAGAAAATTGCTGGGGGGGGGGGATGAATCCAGCCATGGTAAGACAAGGTAAAGGGCAGGCGTTTGCTTGCATTCTTGCGCACCCTATTTTTGCTTTTAATAAAAAGCAGACTCCCCATACACCACTGGAGGTTACCGGGAAGAGAGGAGAAAGTTCATTTCTACATTAATACCTCTTCTGCCTGCTTGGTAAGTGAAAGATTTTAATTGCCTATGGAACAGGGACATTTTCTGCTGTCTGCCTGAACTTCGTGAGGGAAGCTCCTTTGGGTGAAAAGAGCAATTCCCATGTCAGCTGGGGGATGGATTGCTCTTGAGAAGCTATTTGTCTCTGAGACCAATGAGAACTACTATCAGAATGCCTTGACCTGGATAGCCCAGGCAAGCTGGACCTCATCAGATCTCGAAAGCTAAGCAGAGCCGACCCTAGCAAGTATTTGGATGGGAGACCTCCAGAGAAAACCAGGGCTGGGAGACCAGAGGCAGGCTATCAAGCCACTTCTCTGAATGTCCTCCGTGCCCCAGTAGGAGTCACCAGAGGTCACCATGACTTCCAGGCATGGGCACACACACTCGTGTGCACACAGACAAATACAAAAATACAAAAAAGCTATCAGATTGATTTCTTAACATTTAATTTCAATATTAAATAATCTGATATAAGTTTTAATGATACAGGATGATACACTCCATCCTCCCATGTGATTTGGCAGCAGTCATGCATTGTTATTTGAATGCCCGACTCATAAGATTCTTGATGTCCAGAACCTATCACAAATACAGAAGTACAATGTAAAGAGCATATCCAAACTTTTACTCCATCCCTATAATGCTCTATCTTAGTTATATGTTTGGAAATGATTTTTTTTTTTAAGTGGACAGAATGAAGCAATGTGACTTCTCTGTAGTCTAGCCTTGCCCATTTTGCCTGGGTTACTCAGTGTTCATTGAGGCCTAATAGCAAATGCTGTAAGCTGGTCATCTAAGTTGTCACCAGGTCCAAATTATAAATACTGTGCTATGACTGTGTCTCTCCTTTATTCATTTGCCGAATGCACCCAACAGGGAAAGTTCTCAACTTACAAAAGGGGTTTGTTTCCTTGGTCATGTTAAACTGGCTGGATGAGGGAGCTGGAGACATGGCTCGTCTCTAGACAAGGTTTCTTTCCTTTTTATCTCCCTGTGATATCCCAAAGCCAGACATGATGGACTGTATTCATTGGGTGGATATGTTCTCAAATTGTAGTTCAGTTCTGAACGTGTGCTAGCTGTTAACTGATCAGGCACGAAAGCCTGAACATGACTACTGTTAACTGATCAGGCACGAAAGCAGTACATACATAGCTGTTCACTTCCTTATTAGGAATCATTAGGTAAGCGAAAGCAAGCTGCTTTGTTTCCATTTCAGTCCCGTCCCCCCAAATTGGTGATATGTGGATAGTAATACTAACATTTTTTCATGACTATTGTCATGATAATTGAGAATATACATTAAAGTGCTTTAATTCTCTAATGTATAATACAAATGCTAACTATTATTGTTCAGTCATAATAAAAAAATGGGCTAACCAAACAATTAGGAACAAAGGCAATAAAACTGTGTCTCAGAATCCCTCAGTTACTGGAACAATAAATGCAGATGAAGAGGGAAATGTATGTAGACTGAGATTAATCTGAATAAAACAATACCTGGGGCTTTCAGAAAAAGTCAATTTACAGAAAGAGAAATGTCAGATGAAAAACAAATCTTTGCCAATTTCTTTGTCTTGTCAGAGCTTTGATCAAAGCTTAAATTAACCAGCACTTATTAGACAAAAATATTCCCTTCCCTGAGAGAGAAAAACGCCCTTTACTATATATAAGTAACTGTTGTCTGAGATGTACACTACAGCCTCCTGTCAAGCCCTGACAAACATTTAGATGTTGTTGATAAATGGCAATTTAATTTTCAACTGTAATTTCCAAGCACACTATAACACTATTTGAGTTCGAAATTCTGTCACTTGCAATCATTAGTCTGATTGAAAACTTGGGCACTAAACAATACCTAAGACCTCCAGTATCTAAAACAATAGAAAAGCAGTAATATCAGTGGGTATAATGTAGGGTGTAAAAATCGAAATGGGGGAGGAGCACAGCAAGAACTAGAATGATAATCTTTTCTTAAGTGAAAAAGAGGAAGGATGGACTCAGACAACCAACAATAATGACCTGCAGCCCAAGACTCAGCTGATTATTTCATGTCAGTATGCAAAATTCAGCCTCACAACCACTTAGTCTCAACCTTGGTTCTGGGTTAGCTTGCCGGCCCAAACCTTCACAATTCCTTTGTCTATTAAAAAAAATAGTGAAAAACCTCATATAATGTCCATACCTCCTCTAGCCTCTTTCTCTCAGAATTCTGCCTCTCTAAACATTTGTTTCCTCCTGGTTTTTAGCCCACTGCCTGTTTTGTCCTGCTTTGCCACTCTCACAGGACACTTTTCTCATACATTTTCTATACTGCTGAGGGGTGAACACATCTCTGTTTCAAAAAAGACATTTCCTGATGGCTTGATGGATCTATTTCTAGTCTTTCCGTTTCTTCTTTCCCCTTGTTCCCAATAGCGCATACAATAGGATATCCTTTCTTTAGACCCTATGATAATTTTCCTTCAGACCCTTTCCCCCCCTCAGTTTGTTGAATCTTTTTACAAGCAGCTCCAGACATTACCTTTCCTATCTATCTGTCATGTTTCCAGCACTTCATTCTCCTATCTGACTCAATACCCCTTTCTCTATTCTCATTCCCCTCTTGTTGCTATAAGCATACAACTGATCTTGCCCTTTATGAACTTTTCTGCTGTCCATATCATTCTTACATGCTCCTCACATTTGATATACTGTTTGTCAACATTCTAGTGCTGATACTTTCATCTGTGTACAGTAACAATGCTCCTGAACACAACTGCTCTGCCAGTATTTCATGGAGAAGAAACCCACAAGCAATAGTTTGTGTTTAAATCTAACATATATAAATATTATCCCAATTGCTTGTTTGCCTTCATCGTGTGTAAATATCTTAGCTAAGAAAGCACCCATGTGAGAGATTATCACAACAGGAATGCCTTTTCAGCAGATGGAACTGGCAACATTTGAGTGTTCTATCTGAGAAAATTCTTTCAGAATTACATCTGACGCACAAAAGTGCAAGCTAAACTCCAGCAAGCTCCATTCTGCTGTAATATTCTGATTAGTTCAAAGAGTGCACGGCAGAGCCACCAATTAAGCACCATTGCCAACGTGGGGACTGCCTTAATGTGGTTTGTCTCCTTTCTCCAAGGTCAGGGACAGAAGATGGGGATGGGGGAGAGAGTTTCATCATGACACATACTGGTGTGTGGTCTCCCCAATGTTATTCAACAGCCAGGTGCCACCCCAGAAAATCTGGCAAGGGGACTGGAAGCTGTGGATGAATGGCTGAAACAGAGCAGGCTGAAGCTAAACCCATAGAAGATGGAGGTCCTGCGGCTGGGAAAGGAGGACCTGGGATGGGGTATCCAGGTCCCAATCTTGGACAATACCAGTACCAATAGTGAAGAGCCTGGGCATGACGCTGGATGACTCCCTCTCAGTGGAGGCCCAGATCACAAATGTGGCCAGGTCATCATTCTTTTATTTACACCAGGTTTAGCAGCTGGCCCCCTTCCTATTTTGCCCAGACCTAGCCGCTGTGATCCATGTAATGGTCACCTCCAGACTGGATTACTGCAACTCGCTCTACATTGGGGTACCCTTGAGATTGACCCAGACACTACAACTGGTCCAGAATGCAGCAGGGAGGGCCCTAACTGGAACCCGTATCAGAGCACAAATCCAGTCAGTGCGACGCCAGCTGCGTTGGCTCCAGATTGAATTCCAGATTAAGTTCAAGGTGTTGGTTTTAAACTTTAAAGACCTTCATGGTCTAGGACCAACCGATCTTTAGGACCACCTCTCCTGGCATGCCCCCCAGAGAGCATTTCGCTCCTTAGTCAAAACACTGATAGTCCCAGGGCCAAAGACCCTTTGCCTGGCCTCAACTTGAGCTAGAGCCTTCTCTGCAACAGCTCCTGCTCTATGGAAAGCACTTCCAAGTTTATCTGGATCCTGCAGGGTTTAGCTCAATTCTGCAGGGCCTGCAAAATGCAACTGTATCACCAGGCTTATGGGTGAGATCAGGGAGGGTTCCCCCCCCCTCCTCAGAACAGTGGAGCAGTGGAATAGTTTTTTACGCCATTCAGTTAATTGATTCTGGTGTGCATGTTTAGTTTTAATTGTTACATTGTTTGTCTATTTATGTTGTAATCCGCTGTGAGCCCCACGATCGTGGGGGAGAGTGGAATAGAAATCGAACAAATAATTTAAAAAGAATCTTCTCACCACTTGCAAATTGTCTATATAAGGCCAGAGATGTACAAATATGCTCCTTCTTTGGTGATGTATGGTGATGTGAACCTTTTAATTCTACTCATTTTTATTGTGGATGGTCCAAAATTATTTGTTATCTTACATGCCATTTTATGCCCATTTTATAACTCTCTTGCATTATATGCACTTGGCATAAATATAAAACAAAAGTTGTATAAATAAGAAAATTTGGTCCAAGGGAAAAAATGGCACAAAAATAAGACTCTCAAGCCTGAGTTGTTCATGGGAGAAGAAGAAATGAAAAAGGGCATTTGAGAGCACAGTATGGCTGCAAATTTTATTCTTAATGATATTCCTTTGATTCCAGTAACAGACTAGTAGAGCTCATACTTCAGAAGAAAGAGCTCTGTGAAGCCAAAGTTCAGGTGTGAATGGTTGTCACTTGAGCAGCTGTTCATTCTCTAATTCTTGCATCATCACAGGTACAGGAGGAGGAAAATACACATACAAAGCACAGGTTTTACATAAATGAGAAATAGTGATTCTTATCATGAGCTATCCCCTCCCAAAAATGAATTACATATGTATTTTCATGGTGACAAACGGACAGAAACAAAAGGACCTCAACATGCCAGCCATACCTGTTGTTCCCACTTAATAACACAGATGCACAAAGGGAAGAAGGTCCTTGCATAAAGTTAACAAGGCACAGCTGCTCACATGCCTTGATGTAATTAGGAGGGGAAAGGAAACCAGCTGCATACTTTACCAGCATCAGTCTAGGGAAACAGGTTGATTAGATCCTTATAATGGTATCTTTAATGGTACAGAATCTGGCCACAGACAAGCAACATTATTATCACCTCAGTTACACAAGAGAAAAAGAAAAACAGTAACCAAGTAAACCTAAAACTATTTTAATTCACTTTATTGCAAGCATTAGGAATAAGGCCCGTTGTGGAAATAAATACAACGAGCTCTAGAAAGAGGCTCTGGGAGAGTGCCAAGGCCTTGGGCACTCAGCATCAATGTGCTGTGGTGACCTCAGCAGGGTATAATGACACAGAGTCCACCATTTTCTCCAGAGGAACTGATCTTTGCTACCTGAAGAGGAGTTGTAATTTTGAGTGATCTCCACCCCTCACCTGGAGATTGGCAACAATTGTTACCCAGGAGGGAATGACTGGTTTGGAGGGTGGAGTCTATGGCATTGTGCCTGTCTGAGGTCCCACCCCTCCTCAAACCTCACCCTCGCTAGGCTCCACCCTTCAAATTTCCATGAATTTCCCAACCTGGAGTTGGCAACCCTATCTTCTTCCCAGCCAAGCATCAACCTGCCATTATCTATCCCTCTGATTTCAGCTTTCCATCTCCTCCACCCTCCCTCCTGGAGTCAGTAATAATTCTGAGTGATTTCTACCCCTCTTCTGAGATTGGCAACAGTGGTTCCCCACAAAGTCCACCATTTTCTCCAGGGGAACTGATCTCTGCCATCTGGAGAGCAGTTGTAATTCTGAGTGATCTCCAGCCCTCACCTGGAGATTGGCAACAATGGTTTACCAGGAGGAAAAGTAGTCTTTCTCTGCAATGGGGACCAAAGCAGCTTACATCATTCTCCTCTCCCCCTGTTGACTTGCACAACAACCCTGTGAGGGAGGTTAGGCTGAAAGTCTGTGACTGGTCCAAAATCACCCACTCAGCTTCTACAGCAAGAACCTGAATCTAGCAGACCCTGCCCTGAAGCAATGATTGCTACGCCTAGGGCAGCCAACCTCCAGGTGGAGCCTGAAGATCACCAGGTATCACAACTGAACTCCAGACAACAGATCTCCCCCTCCCTGGAGAAAGTAACTGCTTTGGAAGGTGGGTTGTATGGCATTCTGTTCAGCCGAGGCCTCTCCCCTCCCCAAACCCTGGCTTCCATAGACTCTACCAGAAAATCTCCAGGAATCTCCCTACCTGGAGCTGGCAACCTGTCAGGACTGGCCCCAATGACTTCCTCACAAAGGCCTGCAAAGGGTTTCCTTGCTTTGTCTGAACCAAGCTTGGTTGCCTACCATGGCAAAATAGACTCCAGTTTACAACTCAGCTGCTTGCCTCCCACCCTCATCCCATGGGCGTATCTCACTCCTTACGTTCGCTGCCACCACTCATCGAATCGTCACTGCCTTTTTAGAGGGACAGTGAGACCC
>NW_015169266.1:167904-170150 GCF_001447785.1 Gekko japonicus
TACTCTCTACCTCTGGAGGTTGTGGGCTCACCTGTACTTCAGCCCCTCTCTCTTGCCCAAGAGAGCAGGGAAACTTCCATTCATTCCCCAGTCCAGCTGACTGTGGAGTGATTGAATTTCTGCTGCTCCCAGGGATGAAGACTGCCTTGGGACAGTCCCTGTTTTCCCGCACTTTTTGGTCTTGGGGCAGCTGAGAACTGTAAGCCAGCAGATGAGGAAGCCCCATTCAACCCAGTGAGTTGGATACCCCTGCAGGCCCCTCTCTGGAACTACAGCTCAATTAAAACTGGTGGGGGAACATTTTCTACAAAGAACCATAGCCATCTTACAAACACAGGTAACTGCCATTTCATTACACCTATCAAAAGCCTTTTGACTTGCACAACAACCCTGTGAGGTAGGTTAGGCTGAAAGTCTGTGACTGATCCAAAATCAAGAGTTTCCTTGCTTTGTCTGAACCAAGCTTGATTGCCTACTATGGTGAAACGGACTCCAGTTTACAACTCAGCTGTTTGCCTCCCACCCTCGTTCGGATTGGAGTTTTGATTGGAGCTGACCCTGTGAGTGGGACTTAGGCACACCTTCTGATGGGCAGTTCAGGAAGCCAACTGATTTTGGCAAGGATAGAATGTTGCCATACAAAAATACATTTATATATAAGGACAGGATTTGCCAAATCACAGCATTTCTGTAGTATAGCAGTGTCCATAAATAATCTCTAGAGCACTTTGTTCAAAGTATGGCTGTTTGTTGCAATGGGATCTACTTTGCACACCGCAACAATCCCTCTGTCCTGTTCTCAAGCAGAATTCTAGCCATGATGTTCCGTTTATATTGCCTGACCATGAATATTGTTTACACAGAAGTGGAACGTCTTGCCTGAATTAATTTTCTTGTGTTATCCACAACTGGTGTAATCCTACAACTAGAAAATACTGTATGACTATAACCACAATGAAAATAGCTGAAAACACATGAGTTCCACTGGACCTCCATGGAGCTGTATCACATTATAGCACTGTGATTTCACCTGATCATGTGTTGAGCTCTCATAGTATGGATTTTGGTCCCAGAACAAAGCATCACCAGTCATCATCCATCAATTCCACTACAAGGATGCAAACAGATCTGAGTAAGTCTAACAGCAAGTGATTGTTCTACAACATTTCTCAGGCAAACAAAAGATAGAAGAGGTAAAAGTCCTGGTATTATCTATAGATTAAAAAGCAAGATTTCCAACATGCACCCCCAGCAGAGCTCAACTAAGCACACTAAACAACATTAGCATCACATACTGTGTGCATATTTTACATATGTATTTCTTTAGACAGGAGGGAATGGGGCACGATATAGCCCAGGCTCATCAGATTTCAGAAGATAAGCAGGGTTGGTACTTGTGAGGGAGACCACCAAGGAAGACTCTGCAGAGAGAGAAGAGAAGAGAAGAGAAGAGAAGAGAAGAGAAGAGAAGAGAAGAGAAGAGAAGAGAAGAGAAGAGAAGAGAAGAGAGATTGGATTTATACCCCACTTTTTACTTGGAGTGTCAGAACAGCTTAAAACCTCTTTTCCCTTCCTCTCCCCACAACAGACACCCTGTGAGGTAGGTGGGGCTGAGAGAACTCTGACAGAAACTGCTCTTTTTTAAGAATAGCTCTGACAGAACTATGGCTTGCCCAAGGTCACACCAGCAGCTGTAGTGGAGGAGTGGGCAATCAAACCCGGTTCTCCCAGATTACAGTCCGCGCACTTAACCACTACACCAAACTGGCAATGACAAACCATCTCTGTTTCTCACTTGCCTTGAAAGCCCCTTCCAGGAGTCACCATAACTCAGCTGTGACATGACAGTGCTTTACATACATCTCTCTTTAGATCTTGTGTGCCACAGCTGCTTTACAGTCCTGGAAACCCTGTTTAGATGGGGGGGGGAGTATTCTCTTCCAACTAACCTAAGAAAACAGTCTCCCCCTTTTGGTGAGCCCACGTGTTTCTAATAACAAACAAATGTAGAGAATAACAAATAAATTTAGAGAAACCTCTCTAACCTTCTGTCAACATACCACTTATTAGTATATATTTGAAATGCCAACAGGGTGTTATATGAAGAAACAATATCCTGCTTTCACATAAATGCTTAGGTAATGTGAGAAAGACTATCAGCTGTAAGAGCTATTCCAATCTAAGCCCACAGAAATGAATAGGTAAATTCTGTCTGTATGTATGTGTATATATATATATATATATAT
>NW_015169266.1:170165-178054 GCF_001447785.1 Gekko japonicus
TGGGGGGGAGAGGAAGAGCAAACTGTTTAGAATGTTGGAGGCAGGACTCAGGCAAAGCAGCCAGTGGATAGGGAGACCCTCTGAATGACAGATCAGAGAGCGAACTGATTTTGGAGCGTGTGGAATGTTCTAGAGAAGTGCCACCACCATTCGGCTTTTATTTATAAGGGATATATATAGTATTTATTATAATTGTATTTTTAATTTGTGGTTAACCAAATTGGGGGAAGGGTGCAGGGCAGTATATACATTTAATAAATAAATAGGGTTAGAACATTCCTGCCTTCCCCTTCCCCACTGATCTCCACAACATGCTGCTTCTGGGCAATAGTGGAGCCTGAGAGCCAAACCAGATGATACGATGTCTCCAAGTCCTCCATGGAGACATGGGGCCTATTTAGAACCTTAATTTTTTACTTTTCAGAATTTGGTAGGGGTCCAATCTTGCTGGGGACCTCAGCACAGGAGGACAGGGTCTTTGCTCCCCCCATGCCGTTTTCAAGATCCAGCACAACATGCAGCCTGCAGCAGAAGGGGGAATCAGTGGAAATTGCCAGTTTTGTCTGAATCCAAACCAATAGGCTTAGGCTAGAGTAAATCTTTATAGAATTCCATTGCTGGAACCTCTTGCTTCATCAGTAGCTAGAGACAGTCCCTATTATTCTAAAACTGGAATATTTTACTAATGTGTACAATCAAATAATATATAATTGTCACAAAAAAGAAGGCTAGGAAAAGTGCTGTGAAAGATGTCCCTTGTTACTTCTCCTTCTCCATTTTTCGATCTCTGTCCCAATGACAGCACAATCTCTGCTGTTGGTTGTCTCTCATTGGGATTTTGAGTTTCTGGCACTTTCTCTGTCAGCTTTACATTTTTGTGACCCCCCCCCCCCCCATAGGAACAGTGTTAACAGATATCCATCAAAGTCAACTCCTCCTTCTCTACTCTTACCTCTTTCTTCTTTGTGGTGGCTGACTAATGGTGACCCCATAGGGTTTTGAAGGCAAGAGATGTTCAGAGGTGGTTTGCCACTGCCTGCCTCCATATCACCCCCCTCGTATTCCTTGGAGGTCTCCCATCTAAATATTTATTTATTTATTTATTTATTTTGGAATTGTATCCCGCCCTCCGCTCAAGCAGGCTCAGGGCGGGTTCCAACATTATTAAAACAATATACAGTACAATTAAAACCACTTAATACTAGCCGGGGCTGCCCCTGCTTAGCTTCCAAGATCTGATGAGATCAGGTGAACCTGGGCTACCCGGCTCAGGGAACCTTTTTTCCCCTTAGAGCCTCTATATCGTTATTTTTAGCTATTTTAATTCCTTGGATTTTAAGTTGCCAATATTATGTTGTTAACCACCCTGAGCTCTGTGAACTCAGAGAAGGATGGTATCTAAATTGAAATTATTAAATAAATAAATATTGCTTAACCCTTCCCTGACCTTTCCTCACTACTAGCATATCAAAAACCTGTTATATCCCTTCAGCTGGTTTTGCACAATGGCTTCAACATAGCCACAAGAAAATGGTAATCCAAGCAGGAGTGTTCAGATTAGGGTTTTTAAAAAGGAATGATCTTCAATATGCTGAAACTTCAGGAGGTTTGATACCATTATTGTAAATGGGGAGGAGACAAGGTCCTAGCTGTTTGTCAGTGCATTTTAAAGGGACTTTATTTTCTATTGGGATAGGCCTGGCCTCTAGATGTCAGGCCTGGCCTAAAATGTATAGGTCAGATGTGCTGCCAAAGAGCTGTTTGCCAGGAATGCTTCTTCTCTTTTCCTCCTTACTCCTGTGCCTACCAAAACCTGAAACATTCCCAGACTTCTGGGAGAGAAATCATCATTACTTCCAGAATTTGGGGACTGTTTGGGGTCCTTTTACATATCCTTGAGCCAATCCCAAACCAATTATTTTGGGTTTAATTTCAGCTCAGATATATTCATAGGCACACCCCTCTATTAAAGTGCTGGTGTGCAGCAAAGTAGCTGGTCAGTCCATGAATTACCCGATTCATACATCAGACTGGACTCTGATAGCATGTCATTCTGTTGAACAGCTTAACTCTTCCACCATGCTCCAGTGTAAACTAGAACCCTCTTCAAACACTGCATTGAGGCCAAATATAATTTCATATAATTTCTCCCTTAAAAACAGGGGTGAATATATGAACAGCAACACATACCTAGCAGCCATCTGGCCAGAAAGCAAACAGTTAATGACTCCCACATTACAGTTTTGACATACTACATTGCAAAAACAGTGGGCCTGCCAGCCATTAAAAAAAACACCCTGGCATTTGACTGTGCCTTTACCACCAGGCTGACGCACTAAATTTTACCTAAAAATGCTCAATTGAAAAGAAATGATACTAATCCCTTTAAAAGCAGTAAGGAACAGATGTTAGGACTGTAGAACTGGCTCACTTCAAGTTACTGTCTGCTTTTTTAACATCTCGAACATTGTCCCTGATAAATGTCAAATATCAGATTATAATGATCACAATGGGCTTGGATTTTACATAAAATCTAAACTTGGTGGAAGGGATTTCCATAAGTAAAGCTAAACTCCATTGCCTCCCTTGTCTCTGTACAGCCCCAAATCTCTCCTCCCTGAAATTCTGCTCTTAGAGGACAGGGGATCCCCAGGAACATCAAGAGTGGGAGGTCTGAAGTGGGTGGGAAAATTAGCAAAACCTGGCACCCTCTTCTGTTGGCTGAAATTTTCCATGAAGTACAATGCAAAGTTGTAGCTTTATAAAGGTAATTAGAAAGCTCAAGGTTTCCTCCATAGGTATTCCATTGAAATTGGCATGAGATGTAAACAGAGACAGAGTGACAATGGGATAGGAAGCCTAAAGCTTTGAAAATATTTTTTCCCTTTAATGCTTTAGTGAACAAAGTTTTGGGGGGAGCCATTTTGGCAGTCTCTGGAAGCCTAACATTTAAATGGTGGCTGAGGCACATGGACTTTCTGCGAACTGCCAAACTTAAGAATTGCTTGGGATCAATTTAGTGGCACGAGTCTAAAAAAGCTCTTCAGAGCTTCTGCCAGAGGACTCCTCTCCCAAATTGCATCCCTGTGCAAAGTCTGATGGAGCTGCAGCTGACTATGTACAGGTGTGCGCACACACACATAGAGAAATACACAAATTGCCAACAATCACAGTTTGTGATGCCAGTGTCAGTGGGTACTACTGTGCATTCTGTAAACTCAACATGTTTTCCCATAATATGAGATCCTGTGACTCTTTTCCATTTTTCACAGTGGCTGGTAACACAGCAGAAGAAAAGGAAGAAGAGATTGGATTTATACACCGCCCTTCACTACCCAAAGGTGTCTCAGAGTGGTTTACAATCTCCTTTCCCTTCCCTTCCTCAAATAGACACCCTGCGAGGTAGGTGGGGCTGAGAGAGCTCTTGACAGAAACTGCTCTTTTTTAAGAACAGCTCTTATCAGAACCATGGCTTGCCCAAGGTCATCCAGCCAGGTGCAAGTGGAGGAGTGGGGAATCAAACCCAGTTCTCCCAGATTACAGTTCACGCACTTAACCAGTACACCAAACTGGCTCTCAGATAATCCCCTAGTGCTCCACAATATGGAAAACCAGCTTTGCAGCTGCTTGTCAGTTTCAAAAATACTTTCAAAAAAGTATTGTCAATTTCAACATCAGATTTTCCTCTTTTGCCTGCATTCCTTTCTGTACCCTTTCATTCAACAAACTAACACTAAAATGCATACACAAAACCTGAACTACGAGGATTTAAATGGAAGGTGCTTGCTGGATGCTACTGTGCAGCTGTGATAAGGCAATTGTGTAATTTTTTTTTTTTTAAATGGACACTAACCCCCACACATCACAAATGACATTCCACCTCAATTTAGAAAAGTGCATTTTTAAAAATTGTAGCTGCAGAATACATACATTGGGGGGGGGGAGAGAACAGAATCTGAACTCAAGTTCAAAGGCGTACTGCTCTGGAAATCTGCAGTAAGATGTGCATGTATAATGGGCAAGAGAGGTTGAGCAAGTACTTGCAGCACATGGAAAGGAAAAGTGTATTCAGCTGAGGTTAACAGCATACCTAACAGTGTGTCGTTTAATTAACCTTAAAGATTCATTTGAAAATGTCACCATTATAAATTTGTACTTGAAGGTCACAAATTCTAATCCTTGTGCTTGGTGTGAGGCGGTTGTTGATGCATGTGTTTAATTTTAAAATCAAGAGGCCACAGCTTTGGCTGGAGTCCACAGACCACAGCTGGACTACTAATCACATTAGAAAAAGGATACTGTTTTGCACAGAAAGGAAGAGAAATCAATGTTTTATAATTTGTATCCTTTCAGTGAATAATACTTCTGGTATCATATATTATATACATCAGCTGTACATTGCCAGATAAAAGTCTGAGTCACATCTGGGATTCCATTTGTATAAAACTCCCCTTAGGCTTGCCAAGTCCCCCCGGGGGGGCGGGGAAACCCCCACCCCAGAGGTCTGTTCCCCGCCACCGCCGGATCGGGCCCCAGGGGGAACTCCACCCCGACGTGCACATCACCGGGAAGTGACGTGACCATGCCGGGCATGCTGGGGGCGAGGCCACGGTCATCCAAGGGAAAACTCTATGGGAATGACCCGGGAGTCCCCCGCTTCAGGATGAGGTACGACTTGGCAACCCTATCTCCCCCCCCCCTCACACCCAATGCAATATCAAAAGCTATAGTCACCAACCACCACTATACCATGCCACAGGATACCATACCATATCATACCATTCCATACCCTGATTGATTCTGTACTCCCACTCCCCTCTTTAATTTGAGTTTAAGGCTGTGTGTGTGTGTGTGTGTGTGTGTGTGTGTGTTAAGTGCTATCAAGTCATTTCCAACTTATGGCGACCAAAACATCCTATTGTTAAAAGCCTTGCTCAGGTCTTACAAACTGAGGGCCATGGCTTCCTGGATTGAGTCAATCCTTCTCATGTTGGGTCTTCCTCTTTTCCTGCTGCCTTCAATTTTTCCAAGCATTATCATCTTTTCCAGTGACTCTTGTCTTCTCATAATGTGACCATAGTACAATAGCCTCAGTTTGACCATTTTAGTTTCTAGAGAGAGTTCAGACTTGATTTATCTTTTTGGCAGTTAAGGTATCTGTTAAACTCTCCTCCAACACCACTTTTCAAATGAACCAACGTACTTCCTGTCAGCTTTCTTTGTTGTCCAGCTTTCACACCCAGACATTGTAATGGGGAATGCTTTTGTATGGATTATCTTGATCTTGGTCACCAGGGACACATCCTTACACTTTAGGATCTTTTCTAGCTGCTTCATCGCTGCCCTTCTCCTTCGGATTTCTTGCTTGCAGTCTTCCATTTGGTCGATGATGGAGCCAAGAAATAGCAAATCTTTAACAATTTAAATTTCTTCGTCATCCTTAAAGTTGTGTAATTCCTTAGTAGTCAGTACTTTTGTCTTCTTGATGTTTGGATGTAATTCTGCTTTGGCACTTTCTGCTTCATCAGTAGCTTCTCGGGGCTTTTGAGCCAGCACGTCTACTTCCTTCTCAGGGCTTTTGTGCTAGCACTGAGTCCACCCCTGACACCCAAACCCCAAAGCATGACCAATTACACCAGGGCTAAGATGTGCAGTCAATCCCCAAAAGAGAGACAGAAAGGCGGGCACTCCCAGACATTCAATGGGGGCTCCCCAAAGTTCCCCCAAGGCAGAAGGGAGGGTGCAATTAATGTGGGTACTAAGCAGAGGCATTCACTAGCTAGGGTGAAACCAGAAAGGTGCGAAGCGCACCCACCAGTGGGGGTGTTTTATTCAACTCTGCCGATTGATGCATGGTGCATGAGCTATGTGTGCCTTTCTATCCCTTACTATCCCCTAGAGAAGATCACTTACAAGAAATTTCAGATATTACTATCACTAATTTTTCAGCCCATTCAATCTAACCCCCAAGTTATAAATGCTATATTTGAAAACCAAGTGTGCAAATGGCAACAACTTGAATTCTGTATCCTCTATGAAACCTACAAATACTCTGTACTTAATCCCAAACCACTATACTGCTCTTAAGAAGAGTTTTTCTTTTTCTCCTTGATCTGGAATACAATCCATATTTGCACCTTGATGCTGGGTAATGACATACATTATCCAACCATTGTAGGATCTCCCCCCCCCCTTTGGAAGTCTGTGCTGCCTCTTTATGAATGTGCGAGTCATCTCTGATAAACTAGTGTGTGTTTAATTCTTAAAAATACCAGTAATCAACCTTTAAAAGAGGCATAAAATGTTAGCAATAGTTTCCTAAGCAAGAATATATTTCACTAGACAAAGGGCAAACCTGACAACTATTTTCTAGATTAGAAACACAGTGGGAAATTTTTGTGGAGAGCATGAATAGATCTGAAATATGGAAGCATTGTCCTTTCTTCACAATAATATCTAATTATTGCTACTTTTTTCAAGGTCTAAGCTAAATTCACATGGTTTTCAATTTTTGCTTGTCTATTATTACTTAATTTACAAGATTCAAGGTAGATTCTTATACCATATCATCCTTGGAAAATCATTCTTTGGTTAGATCTGCCTTATACTTTCCTATACTTTTGTAGCATATAGTGGATTTGTTTAGAGTAGTTTAATCCTTCCAATATTCTTTGATTAGAAGGCCACATATCTCCATCCATATGCTAGCATGCCACAAATACCACCTCTATGTGGCCATTCTTGTTCTGTGGGAAATCAACAAGCCAGTTTGGTGTAGTGGTTAATTGCGTGGACTCTAATCTGGGAGAATCGGGTTTGATTCCCCACTCTTCCATTTGCACGTGCTGGATGACCTTGGGCAAGCCATATTTATGGCACAGCTGTTCTTGAAAAAGAACAGTTTCTGTCAGAGCTCTCTCAGCCCCACCTACCTCGTAAGGTGTCTGTTGTGGGGAGGGGGAGGGAAAGGAGTTTGTAAGCCACTCTGAGACTCCTTTGGGTAGTGAAGGGCAGGGTATAAATCCAATCTCTTCTTCTTCCTCTTGTCTTCATATCAGAGATATGGATGACATGAGGTGTCTCCATATCAGTACTCCTTGCCTTAATTATAGACAGATGCTAGCACATGAGCTTCCCATGCATACACTTTTCTCATACGATTTCATTTCAAACAGTGAAAAGGTGTGGAATAAAATCACAAAAAATAGTGCCCATGCTTGTCATCGTATGTATGATTATGTTTGGGCAGAATGGGCATTTGGGTGTATTAGCTGATCTAAGGGATGAGGCCATTGGTTTCCATCATATCCTATAAGACCTGCATATTCACACATTTTGGATAAAAAGTAGCACAGGAAAGACCTGCACTAGTCTCCACAAAAAGGAGTAGAAGAACCTCAAAAGGCTGGTTCACACTTACGCTGACTCTCTTGCAAATATTTTGGTAGTGGTAGGGCTTATCATGATCTCTCATGGACCAGGGTTCCTCCCCTTCACTCTGTCACCTTTTCCAAGCCAGAAAGCAGCCAAGAAAACTCAGTTCCTCAAAATGACTGCTTTCTCCCCAAACCTCCAGTGGTTTTGAGGTCCCCAGTAGATACTGTCTTCACTCAAGGTATCCTTGATCCTGTCTCCTAATAGCCCCTGCCCAGTTCCTTGAGGAAAGGTGTATGTGTGTGCATAATCCAATCAATTGGGCACTTGGGAAACATTTTTAATGCAATCAGACCACCTTATAAGGATTAGGTAGTATATATCCTATACTAGCCGCAAATCCCGTTGAGGAGGAAGACAACGGGCCCTAGAAAGGTAGGATGGGTGGGTGGGCCATGGGTTGGAGGGGGGGAGCCGGCGGACCGTTTGCCAGCCTGGAGTGGGGGGGGAACCCG
>NW_015169266.1:179559-204415 GCF_001447785.1 Gekko japonicus
GAATGCCCCATTCGCCGTCCTGGAGTGGGCCGGGGAGGGGGGACTGGCGGAGGGGGCCTGAAGGCCCCGCTCGCCGTCCTGGATTGGGCCGGGGAGGGGGGACTGGCGGAGGGGGCCTGAAGGCCCCGCTCGCCATCCTGGATTGGGCCGGGAAGGCTGCGGACCCTACCGGCTCCGTTCGCTGGCCTAAATGCGGCCCGTTAGTAAAGACGCTGGCTGCGACCAGCCTGGAGTGGGTGCCTGGGGGGGGGGAAGCCAGCGGACGGAGCTTCGCCGAATGCGCGCCTTATTGTTTGTCCGGAAGAATGGCCGCTCTGAAGACCCTGCTGCGATGACTGGCTCCCTCCCCTCCCAGCCACCCAGCCAATGGCAGCCCAGGTTCGCTGAGGGAGCCAGTCATCACAGGCAGCTTCTTCTGAGTGGCATTTTTTCCGCCCATACACTAACGGGGCGCATTTTAGAATTCTGGCACCCTCTTTTATAATAAGGGAGAGATGCCAACCTAGCAGTTCAAAAGCAAGAAATTGCAAGTAGATATAGGTACCACTTCAGTGGGAAGGTAACAGCGTTCCGTGCGCCTTGGTGTTTAGTCATGCCGGCCATATGACCATGGAAACGTTTTCGGACAGCGCTGGCTCTTCAACTTTGAAACAGAGATGAGCACCGCAACCCTAGAGTCGGATTTGACTGGCTTTTGAGCATGGGAACCTTTACCTTTACCTATCCTATAGAAAAGCCAGCACTAGTGAAATGGGAGATATTAGCATACAGTTACAGAAATTGCAGGGTACTAGAAATAAACCCAAAAGAGAATAGCTAACTAATCTAAGTCTTTACTGTCCCCTGTTCCTCTGTTCTTTAGCACACTTTTCCCAAACAAACAGATAGTTTTAACTCTTCACCTCTCAGCTGAGATGGGCTCTGTGGAGCCAATCATTGTGGGGCTGGTCCTTCGATTCCCACCAGACCTGCATTACCCAATCCCACAGTGTTTTGCAGCACTGATTTTTAGGGCCCCAAACTGCTCCCTGGTGACAAGATAGCTATGTTTCAAGCTTCCTAGGGTTTTCATCCTATCATTCACCATGTATATACTTCATTATCATCACTTACTGTGCTGATTTTACCCTATGGGCTGTGTTGTTTTGTGGCCCTAGAATTAATATAAGAAACATTTAAGGCAAGAATGAAGAGGGAAAATCTTAGGACATGTTCTTATTGAGATTTATATACACAAACGTTTAGTATAAACGTCACATCCGTAATATGTGAAGAAGCCCTTATTAACTGCATCCAATCATCATAAGCTACATACGTAAGCTACATACCTGTTCACACCTCTATTTCCATCTTCTTACATTTTGATTTTTAAAGAATAATTTCAACTGTACATTAAGCTGCTACATATAAACTGACTGGGGTGAAGGCCATGCGTATGTGCATATGCCAGAGCTCTCTTCATATTGCTTTTATTTGAACGACTCCAGCTGTTAAAGCTAAAGGCCTTGTATTAGTTTATTTGGAAATGCAAATCCTTTTAGATTTACACAGCAGAAGGAAAAAGGAAACTTGCATCCATTATGAAGGTCATGTTGTTCTTTTAGACAATATGGGTTCTCTGTGTTGTGCTGACTGTCCCATGTGTCTCCCTGTGATGGGTAGAAAGAAATCTCTGCACATATTTGTGGTTACTCTTGAGGGTTATTTGCATCTGGAAAAAGCAAGCCTTCTGTCCTCTCTCTTGTTACCATACACCCTTTGCTAGACTTGTTCTTCTTTAATGTCATGTCATCAGTAGAACATTTTCAAACTTCAAACCTGACCTAGAGTATTGGCTAGTGGTGTCTCACAAGATGTTCAGTGGATTTCTTTCCTTAGATATAGGCAAAAGCATACTTAGTAAAGGTAAAGGTTCCCTTGCTCAAAAGCCAGTCGAGTCTGACTCTAGGGTTGCAGTACTCATCTCCGTTTCAAAGCCGAAGAGCCAGCGCTGTCCGAAGACATTTCCGTGGTCATGTGGCCGGCATGACTAAACACCAAGGCGCACAGAACGATGTTACCTTCCCACTGAAGTTGTACCTATTTATCTACTTGCAATTTCTTGCTTTCGAACTGCTAGGTTGGCAGGAAAAGCATGCTTACTCAATGCAAAAAAACAACAACCCCACAGACCATGCACAATCTGCATGAAGGAAACTCAAAAATTCAACCCCAAAGCAATATGAATTAACTGACAAAGTTAACTCACAACATGTTTGCATAGCACAATCAGAAGTGAAGAATCTCCTGGCTAAGTCAATTAGATCCATGTTGTTGCTTGGTTCCCCACTTTTTAAAATTGCTTCATGATCACTAAACTTGCACTGTGTGGCAGAACAACCCCACTGATGTGCAGGTCCTATTCCTTCTTGCCCTACAAGGTGTCTGGTCACCAGCAGTTGTCTACGTCTTCACCTGGCAGAATGCCATTCTCTTGGCTTTCCTGACTCGACAAGGTGTTTTCTCTCCCTCTTTTGATATACCCACTCCCACAACCCAGCCTCTGTAGGAATTAACCATTGAGAGGACCAGGGCTCCCAGCTTTCCTTCCCTACTTTGCCATTCTAATGACAGCCACAGTGAAACTGAAATGCCAGATTTACACAGAAGTTTCTCTGAAAGGGATTGTGCTGTAACCCAGCATCTATCACTTAAATTCTGAAACTATGAGAAACAAAACATTTTAAAGTGCACTGTTTCTTTTAGTTCTTGTTTTCTTCCCTGAAACAGGGATAAAAAAAACCCAAAGCAGTCTCCAGAACAACAACAAAAATCTTGATACATTGCTAAAAATGAGAATGTTAATGAAGGTAAACTTCCAGACCAATGTTCTACAGTCTGGCAGAAGCTGCTGGCAAAGCCCCTCCTCCATAAAGTCAACAAACTAAATTCTCTTATGAAGGCATAGAAAGCAGGGCACTAGCAGATAATCTTAGCTCATTACCAGGGTCATATGTGTGGAGGTGGTCATTTAGGGACTTGAAATAATCAATACCAGTGCTTTGGATTAGGTTCATAAACAAATTGCTAACCAGAGCAGCTAGCACAGGCACTAGAGTAATGTCATCTTGGTGGAGTCCAATTAAAACATCCCCATGTATAGAGCATTAATCCAGGCTGGATAATATGGGAGCATGTGTGACTGAGGCCACATCACAGAGATAGGGTTGCCAGCCTCCAGGTGGGGCCTGGAGATTTCCCACTTTTACAATAGATCTCCAGCTGACAGAGATCAGCTCCCCTGGAGAAAATGGCTGCTTTGAGGGGTGGACTCTATGGCATTGTACCATGCTGAGGCCCCTCCCCTCACCAAGCCCCACCCACCCCAGGCTCCACCCCCAAAGTCTCCAGGTATTTTCCAACCCAGACCTGACAACCCTACACAGAGATGATGACTCACTTCCAGGGAGCTGTATCCACAGATGATCTACATGTGAATTTTCAATCCAGGAGTGTTACGAATTCATAGATGTGCTTTATGAGTCCTCCCTGGTAAGAATTCGCCCTAGAATATGCCATTCACAAAGCATAGAACTGAACAAGTGGCATCTATCCTACTATACTGATTACATTGACAAGCATATATTTACAGCTGTACCTTTTCTAGGCCTGTTCAGAAAGTCCATATGGGTGGGGCAGCTGATTCACTCCTGATACACTGCATGCCATATGCATGCACTGACACATCATCTTTCCTTAGGGGGCTTGGGCACCTGCCCATACTAGGAAATGTTTTTTAAAAACTCCAACAGGCAACAGATAAAGAAGTTGAACAGAAAGAAAAAAGCAATTGTTGCACAAGCCTTTAGAACTATAACAAACTGGCTGTATTGGGCAGTATTTCAAGAGGTGTTGCTGTGGTACTTCAAGGTCCTACTTTTATTCAACAGGAACTTTGCAGTTCCAAGTGGTCCTTGTAGAGCGTTATATAGAAAGGCAGAAAATCAATTACAGCTCCAAATAACATGAAACCCTTAGCCATTGACATGAAACAAGGACAAGAGTGGTCAAACTTATTTTGGAATAGTCATATATTACAGAAAAGTCATTGTCCTTCCCACATGGATTTTCAGGGAGCAGAGAGTTGCACAGGCAATTTGGTAGCACAGCTGCCTCTGCAATATTGACTTGGCTAAATGGAGATAGAAGTTAGGCTTTGAGCACTCAAGATATCCAATTAAAAGAGATTGCTGAGTAACTGTTTTGCAGGACTCCTAATCTGCAAACATTTTTCTAATCAATACGGGCTGCTATTCCGTATAACCACAAGGTGACTGCAGCCTGCCTGCTAAGGAGGAGCAAGAAAATGAAGAAGATTAAACAGAAGCAAGGAGACCTGCTTCCACCAATGTCTTTCAGTAGAAACACATGCAAATATCACCATGAGAGCGGATTTACTATAAGAGCAGATCCTCACAGTAGGGTTGTCAGTCAGTGCCTGGCAACTGGCAGGACAACTCTGGGATAGAGATAAGTGGAGGTGTGATGCTGGCTGTGGCTTCACGTCACTACCAGTAAAAAAACAAACAAACCCTGAAGTGGCACAAGTAGCTCTAGGAATCACCAGAAACTCCATGGTAAAACCACAAATTTTTCAGCAATTCCTAAAGCTACCATATGTCATTTCCTTTTTTATTGGAAGGGATGTGGCACTGCAGTTGGCATTGTGGAGGTTTTCTTCATTTTTCTCCCACCACTGTTCAGAGTGGCAGCAGGCAATGGAACCAGAGTCAGGGATCCCCAGCCCCACCATGAAAATTAAACTGCTACCTCACAGTCAGTTTTTAATCCTATGATGAAGTCCAGCTACATTAGTGAGGCAATTGTATGGATGATTGCTAGATGTTAAAAGGCACATAAATGAGATCTCTGTTCTCTGCTTGCTATGAGAATTCTGGTGGTTGGGACTCTCCAAAATCTTCTCCATGTAGAGGGATGAATGCCTGAGCCAATGAGGCCATTATAATTCTATCTCCATTCCAATGACCTTAGTCTCTACAGTTTGGCCTTTAAGCAATTTAGCTATTCTGACAAACTCAGAACGGACTGGTCAGGCCTTGTTGAAGAACTATTTTCCAAGAGAACTGTGTGAACCTCAGTCAGAGTGCAAAACAAAGGATTTGAGATTATTCAGCAGAATAGGCAGGATCAGGCCAAGTTACCTTCTCAGTCACTGTGTCATTCCACGCCATTTTCTTTTTCTACATAAACCTCTTGTTGGAAATATGACAGCTATGCAAAGCTGAGTTTCTCTTTGAGCTGGCTGAGTGCATTATAGCTGAACAGTGGTTTAGACTGCAAAATACAGGAGAAAGGTGATATGCTTCTCTACAGCTGATCTAAACAAATTCATTCTAATTATATTGATTCCCCAGCATGGTGTAGTGATTAAGAGCGGTGGACTTTAACCTGGTGAACAAAGTTTGATTCCCCACTCCTCCACATGAATCCTGCTGGGAGACCTCGGTCCATCCACAGTTCTCTCAGAACTCCCTCAGCCCCACGTACCTTACAAGGTGCCAATTGTGAGAGGAAGGGAATGTGATTTAAGCCACTCTGAGACTCCTTCAGGTTGAGAAAAATAGGGTATAAGTTCTTCCTTAATTTCCAAGTATTTAAGGGCCGGTGTGTGGTAAGTGGGCTTTCCTTACTGAATCCAAGGCTGCTAAAAAAAATTTAGATCCTCCCCCCCCAACTTTGATTGTAAAAGCTGGATAGAGGACAGCAATATCGTATTACACCCTCTACAACCCTGAGAGGTAATTAATCCACTACTTATACTCAAACTAGAATGATTAAACAAAGGATTTTCCCAGAGACTACAGATTTAATGGGAAGATTACTCTGACCTCAGTCAGCCACCAGTATGAGTGCCAAAAGAAAATGGCAAAGATCGTGAATCTCTGTAAAAAATATTTGAAGAAGTGGGCATGCACACAAAAGCTTGTACCCAGAATAAAATTTTGTTGGTCTTAAAGGTGCCACTGAACTCAAACTTTGTTCTGTCTGTAAAAGGGAAATGGTACACATTGCTACAATTCAGATAGAGGCCACACAGGAATGGAAAGAGAAGAGGTTCACATCTTCAGTCCCTATTGGGTTTCACTAATAGAAACTAAGCTGCCCTGTGTTTTTATTAGCATTTTACAAGGGAAAATGCAGGTTTTAAAAGGTCACATTTCCCCCTTCAAAATGCTAATAACGGTGTGGGGAGCTCAGCATCAAGCAACCACATAGTGGTTTCAAGGGTTAAATCCTTCCTCCCATTCCTGTGTCACCCTGATCTAAATTGGTACTGCACTTGTATGCAGCTTGCCTGTTATGGACAGAGATCCATGACCTTCATCATGTCTGTTCTGGCCTCCAAGTGTTGTTTAGAAGGGGAGTGTAGATTGCATTGTATGCCATCTGTTGCTTTGTACGCCACTGAGGATCAGTTAACAGAAAGGTAGGGTATAAAACTTGAAAATATTTTAAGAGGGGAAATTAAGTTTAATGCTACAACTTTATTAGCAACACAGCATAACAGACATATTTACATAGATGTTCATGTTAAAAATCTGTAATTGGATGTCCATGCTACCTTCATTACTCCTGAGTATAATGTAGACTCATATTCTATTCCTTATTTAGACCAAGGTGTTGCAATTTTTTCCCATAAACCACTTCCTGATTTCACTCTGGAATGGAAGTAAAAAAATTCTTGTGATACACTTTTCTTCTTGTTTTCCTCTTCCTCTTGGTGCAGCTGACTCTTGACATTAAAAGAAGATCTTGCATGGAACCATGGCATGGGGGTAGGGCCCTCTGAGTCAGAAGAAGATGCTCCAATGGCCCCAGAGGGTCAGAGTCCTACAATTTTTGGAGGACCTGTGCAAAGTATAAAAAGCTGGTGTCTACAGTGTACAGCTGATAAAAGAAACAAGTAAAGGGGGGAAATCCCACTTTTCCCCCTTGCTTTACTGATACAAATGCAAAAACATCCAGCCAAGTTGGAGGGTGAGATGAGGGGTAGTTGGTTGGTAACCCCTTGCCACCTAGTCAAGATCTTTACACTCTTTACATTCTTTACACTCTTCTGCTATAATTGTGTCCCCCATCCCGAAACTTCTAGGTGCATTTCTAGTGGTACAGAATGACTAAACAACAGTAATTCACTATGTATTCTATTCCTTCAGCCCAACTCCCCTCCAATTCCTTGCCCTAACAGATTAGATACTTCACTTTTCAAACCCAGATATATAAAATACCAAGCTTTAAAATTAGGTTCTAGAACTCATCCAGGTGATATGATTTTGGCTTTTGTGATGAACAAGAACATAGGGGAAAGGATTGCCTCTTTTCTTATAATTGTGGGAACACCTGTGTCCTTGTAGTCAAGCAAAAACAACAAGCAGCCTCTTGAAATGAATTCTCGAAGCAGAAATTGGCTATGGAGGACACAGTTGTTTATATGGCATGCAACTCCCGACAGTGAGAGCTGGAAACATTAGCATCTTGTTTTCCTTGTCAAAGTCCATAAAAGTCTGAGAGAAAATGATTTGGCTTTTCTGCATGCAAATTTATTAAGTAAGTGACAGTCTCTAATTTCATATAACTGTGCTGCCAAGCATCTCTCACTGTGTGGCAAAGAAAATTACACACTGTTTATTCTTTACTTAATGCAGTCAGACAGGGGCCTCAAAAGTCCATTTAGAGTACCTTCGCATGTTAGGGACAATACACACATGCTTGCTTATCACTCATTAACCACAGCGAGGACCTGCATGTGTGAATCAGATTGTCATAGATATTACTCAGTCCCCATTGATGGACCAGGGCTCTCCTGCAGTTTGCCACTATAATTTCTGAGCCACTCTCACTGTAAGCACACTAGGTATGCAAGAGCAGTATACTAAAATGGCTGTTGTACAGCAAATAAATATGGTGCTAGACAGCCAGAGAAAGAAAGTAAGAGACATGGAGCAACCAGGCACAGCAAGAGACAGCAGCTGGTAAGAAGTACCAGAAAAAACTGCAAATGCCTGAGACCAAGTTGGAGATGCTGTATCTGAAACCCTCTGCATGAAATTCAGCCTTGTCCTTCCCAGTTTGCTACACCCCAATCCAGGGAAAAAGCATATTCATTCTGAGCTCCAGGCACCCTCCCATTAATTGAGAATGGCTTCTGTTGGATAGGCTGTAGCCTAAGACTAAAGTAGAATTTTGGTGAACAGCACGGATAGACTGGGGGACACAACATTTTGGGTGGGAAAGCACAGGGCATGGGGAATATACAAGAACAGCATTTTCTCAGCTCTTCCTTGCAGTCCTGTTATTCTGTCTGCATTCATTCATTTCTTCCCCAAGAGGGAGAAATTATGTCCTGAAGAGAAGTTGGTAGATCACAGAAGGTACCCATGCCCTGAGTGTGTTCAAAAGCACCAGGTAGGAAACCCTTACAGGGGGGGAAATTCTGACATAATGCCTCCTTTCTCGCAGGGGGGGAAATGAACTTTACAGCTACTGTTCATTTGCTTGGACATTTAATTTGAGGAAGAAGGTGGCAAGATTCTCAACAAAAAACAGTTCCTGCTTTTCTATGTATTCATGTCCTGACCGATTCCTATTTGGTCGCCCCAGATAAGCAAGAAGAGTCATTTAGCATGTAGAATTCATGAGCTGGCGGTAAAAACAGATACTTCGGTATAAGAACCACACATTTCTCTTTCAAACACCAAGAAAAAAGACCATGCTCCCCTGGGGCTTTCCTTAAAAAATTAAAACCACAACTTTGCCATGGAATTTACTGAGCCTCCTTACTCAGTCACTCTCTCCCAGTCCAACATACCTCACAAAATTGGTGGGAGGATAATACATGGAAGGACTGTTATTTAGGTACATTGTACCGCAGTGTTAGCCGCCCTGAGCCCGCTCGCGAGATGGGCGGGGTATAAATATAATTAATAAATAAATAAATATAAATAAATAAATAAATAAATAAATACAGCATCCCAAGCTCCTTGGAGGAAGGACAAGATACAAACCAATCAAGTGTATAAATAAAACTCTCCTATTAAATGTCTGCAGAATTAACTATTTTCCACCAGAAACACAGAGCTAACCAAATGTGTCTGGTTTAAGTCAACCAGACAGTAAAGCCAGGGAGAGTGGCTGGGTCAAGAGACCCAAAGAACTCCCCAGACTGCTTCCTTCTGTTCTTTTAGTCATCTAATTCCTTGCCAGGCAGGCACTCACATCTTCTGGTTTGTATATCTTAGGTCTCCTGTGAGTTGGATAGCTACCCCGGGAAAGCACCTCTATGCTGCTCAGCTGTACTAAGCTATGTTTGTTGCTGTTCATGGTCCTCACTGGGACTTCAGCCTAGGCTGCCTAGCAAAGCCAATCAGCTTAACACCGAAGCAGCTGGAGCCTTTTCTCATTAAAGGGCAACTTACTTATTATAGCTCCTTCTTTGCCATTTTTTTCTCTTTTCTTTTATTTGGAAATACATTGCCAGCATAAAACATTTTGCTTATATGCAGGGAAACTGTTTCTCTAGAAAACAGTTGTGCACTCCCACTCTAACAAAGTCTTATATAAACTATGCCATAATGTGTATCCACATTTAGTTTGCAATAAACTAGAAACATAAGCCAGAGGCAAGACTCAGTAAACAGAGTGTGATAGATGATTGCAGCTAGAGGCCTTTCCTCTCAATTAAATATATAGATATAGACAGGGGTCATTTCGTAGAAAAAGAGCTAGGGGGACTCATTAGCATAACTCATTAGCATATGCCACACCCCCTGACATCACCGGAAGTGTGTCCTCCCCACAGCCAGCGGCGACCTCCAGCAGGCACCAGCAGGGAGCTCCAGGCCCCGCCCTCCCGCACCTCACACGGGGGGATGGCGTCCCCCCGCGTCCCCCCCCAAATGACCCCTGGGAAAAAATGTTGCCAAAAATCAACACCAGTTTTCAGCATTTTGATGTTAAACATAGTTTCCCCCCCCCAGAACTTGGAGAAGATGGCTCCTCTAAGCTGATGGGAGGTGACCAGTGCAGGCATGTAAAGAAATGATTAGTTTAGTCTGCAAGGAAAAAAGCCACCAACAACTGCTTTGAATAGTGCTTTACAAGTATATTTATAAAAAAATAAATATACAAAAACACCATTACAGGGAATTAAATCCAGGTTATATTTTAAAAAAAAAACCCAAAAAAACCCCTGAGAACCTTGAGGAATAGAGAAAAAAAACAAGTGTGATTTACTGTGAATTTGCAATAAGTAAGCACTGAGGTGACTTAGAGATTTGAACGATAAGGGTAATTGGATAAGAACAATTGCAGGCAAAGGGGCAAATCACACATCTATTGTAATTGAAAGGGGGTTAAATAAGCATTACCATTATATATGAATATAATGGTATACAATGGTATAAATGTATAATGGTATATAATGGTATGTAATAGTATAAATCCAAACTCTTCTTCTTCTTCTTCATATATGAATATAATGGTATATGAATATATTGGTTTTATATGAAAAGACATCTCCCCCACAAGCAGACTACAAAACAGCAGTAAAAGAAACTAATAAAATCTCATGTACAGATAACAGATTTTTTTTAAAAAGATGTGCACTACTCTCATTAACTTCTACAATGGATTTAATTCACACATTTAGCTATCAGTCATCAGCAGGGGTCATTTCGTAGAAAAAGAACTAGGGGGACTCATTAGCATAACTCATTAGCATATGCCACACCCCCTGACATCACCGGAAGTGTGTCCTCCCCACAGCCGGCGGCGACCTCCAGTGGGCACCAGCAGGGAGCTCCAGGCCCCGCCCTCCCGCACCTCACCCGGGGGATGGCGTCCCCCCGCGTCCCCCCCCAAATGACCCCTGGATATAGATATATACCACCTCAACAGACTTTAATATTTAGTTAAGAATTCTTACTACCCGGAGTCCAGTATCAGTAATGTGATATGCTATTACCATATATTCTATTTTATTTAGCTTACTTATAAGCCACCTTTCTCACTGAGATTCAAGGTGGATTACAAAGTACAGAAAGAGAAAAAAATGTACTCATACACTATAGGATATCAAATGAACAATGCAGTAGGCCTCGTCTGTTAGCCACCCTTAGCCCTTGGGGAAGGGTGGGATATAAGCCTAAAAATAAATAAATAAATAAAAATAAAATAAATAATAATGTGAACAGCAAACTGCTGTATGTTCTGTATGGCACCCTCTAGTAATTGGGCTGCCACATTATGAACCAACTAGAGTTTCAGAGTCAGCTTCAAGGGAATGCCTCGGTAGTAACCATAGCATGGATCCATGTGGCCAGATCAGCCAAGTCATGGTAGGAGACCAACTGCCAGGCTATGTGAAGTAGATAGAATATTTTTAAAACAGCTGCCTTGGCTTGCTTCTCCAGTAGTAATATTGGATCCAATAGGCTACTGGATCCAAGCCTAGGCTATTAACTACATAAGAGAATGTCAGCTGGACTCCATCACAAGTAGGGAGCTCAGTGTCCTTCAAGACCTCTGTCTTTCCAACCAGTATTACCTCCACCTTCTCAGGATTCCATTTCAACTTGTTTGTCCTTAGCCAATTAACCACAGCAGTAAGGCACTGGTTCAAGATCTCTACAGAATTACCAGGTGATTTGGATAAAGAGATAATAGAATTCATGTCACCAGCATATTGATGACAGCCTTCTCAGAAACTGCAAATGATTTCTCCAAGGGCTTTGCATAGAGAGTGAATAACATGGGGGATAAAATTCAGGTGGGTTGCTGTGTTGGTCTGAAGTAGCAGAACAAAGTTCGAGTCCAGTGGCACCTTTAAGACCAACAAAGTTTTATTCGAGATATAAGTTTTTGTGTGCAAGCACACTTCAGATAAGGATGAGTCTTGTGGAACCCTGTGAGGCAAGTTCCACATTGGTGATCATTGGTCTCCTAAAGCAATCCTCTGAGTCTTACCTGTAAGGAATGATATAATATGACGGGTCACCCATGCTTATATTTCCAGTTTTGGATGAACTGAGTTTGCACAGTGGGAAACCAGAGTGAGCTATCAAGGATAAAAATACAATACAAACATTTCTAAGCAGGCCAGTATAGATATGCAGTGACTGACACATGAAGGCAGGTATCTCATATGTTTTTTTCTTTTGTTCATGTGAACTCAGATTGACACTGCCAGCCAAAGCAGAGTTATACCCTTCTAAATTCATTGACTCAATGGGTTTTTTAAGTTAGAACTCTGCTTAGATTTGCATTCTACCATCTACCATGCCTATTTAGAAAATGTGACACTGCCAGCCAAAGCAGAGTTATACCCTTCTAAATTCATTGACTCAATGGGTTTTTTAAGTTAGAACTCTGCTTAGATTTGCATTCTTAGCCACCCATCTACCACGCCTATTTAGAAAATGAAAATATGCAATGATATCTTAATGCTTTTGAATTTCTACAGTGACAAGGAAAAAGCAATTGCTTGATTTATGGAAAATATAATTCATATACATTTTTCTAGAAGCCTGTAATTAGCAGAATGAAATCTCACATTTAATCATAGCTTCCAGAGAGCTATATGTGATCTTTCATATTTACTGCAAATGTTAATAGTTATGATCAGGGGTCTTGTTGTAGAAAAAGAGCTGCCGGAGCTCATTAGCATAACTCATTAGCATAACTTATTTGCATACGCCACGCCCCCTGACATCACCGGAAGTGACAGAAGGCCACACCCCCTGACATCACCGGAAGTGTGTCAGAAGGCCCGGCTACTTACCCTCCTGCTTCATCCTCATTCCCAAACGGAATGAGGATCGAAGCAGAGGGCGGGGTAAAGAAGGGGGCGGGGCTTCACCACGTGACCGCCCCGCCCCCTAGAGGTTCTCTTCCGGAGCTCCGTACCTGAGAGCTCCCCCCCGACTAGAGCCCTGGTTATGATTACATATAGATAACAAACAACATAGAATTGAATGAGAAATGGTTAAAATTGGCAGACTGATGGTATTCAAAAAGTGGCTAATTTTGAAAAGAGCAGGAATTGGGAACCGTATCTCTCTGTACAGCCCCCGAACGGCCTTCTGCTCTTCCCATAGGCGTAATCTTTGTGGGGGCGGCAGGGCGTCAGCCCCCGCCAAAATTTTCAGGAAGGTGCTCAGCCTCCCCCGGGAGCCACCCTTGCTCCTAGCAAAGCAATGCCACTGGCCCAGCCCCCCCCCCCCGGGAAATTGGAAAGTCTACACCCTTGGCTCTTCCACTCAACATCTACTTGGTTGTCCCTGGTCCCCAAAATGTCCGCCTTCTTGGCTCTGGCACTGACCTTGTGGCATGCACTCCCTAGTGATATCCGGGCCCTATGGGATCTAATGCAATTCTGCATAGGGTTGCCAATTCCCCTCAAAGTCCCAGCGGGGGACTTTGGGGGGGTGTTACTGGAGGGGGTGGGGAGTCCCCAATGTGATGACATCACACAGAAGTAATGTCATCATGTTGGGGAGCGGTGGCCCCTGCCTCTCCCTAGCAACATTCAAAGGGTCTCTTTAAATGCTGCTGGGGAGAGGTGGGGGAGGACACGCGTGCCTGCATTCCAAGCCCTGAATTTGGGACTTAGAGTGCAGGCCCTGCTTCTCTCCAGCACTGTTTAAAGATATCCTTTAAACACTGCTGGTGAGAGGTGGGGGTTGGAGGCAGAGTGTGCCTGCATTCCAAGCCCCTAATTCAGGGTTTAGAGTGCAAGCATGTGACGTGGCCCCCGCCTCTCTCCAGCAGTGTTTAAAGACATCTTTTAAACACTGCTGGGGAGAGGTGGGGGGAGGCCGCATGCACCTGCATTTCAAGCCCTGAATTCAGGGCTTAGAGTGCAGGCACACATCCCCTGCCTCTCACCAGCAGCATTTAAAGGATGGGAAGAGGTGGGGGAAGGCTGGGTGGTTGCTGTTGGGGGTGGGGCTTCCCCCCACCTGTCAGCTGGCTGGTAGCAAGAAGGAGCCCCCCCATCGGGAAACCCCTGCAGAACCGGGGGGGGGGGTCTGGCAACCCTAATTCCACAGGGCCTGTAAAATGGAGATGTTCCACCAGGCCTATGGTCGAGGCAGCAACAATTCCACCATACTGGCTTCCCCTGCCTTGCACTGCTCTGCCTAGCTTAGTTATCCCCAGCAGCATTATTGTCCATCTTAGCCCCTTATTCACCCACCCACACTCCTGCTCTGTTTAGATCTGTAGCTGCGTCATAATTGGAATTGCATCCTATTCAGTAAATTGTTTTAGCCAGCACTTCTTAAGGTTTTATGTGTGAAAATCGTTTTTAACTGTTTTATTATTGTATTCTGTTTAAATTTTGTACTTTGTTTGCATTTTGTATGGCTTTAAGAATGTTGTGATCCGCCCTGAGCCTGCTTGCGGGGGAGGGCGGGATAAAGGTTGAAAGAAATAAATATTGCTTTTCTTTCTTTATTTATTTTTCACATTTATATCTCACCCTCCCCAGCTTCACAACTCTGCAGCTAGTCTATAACAGGCCAAATCTGGCCAAAGTGTAAAATATGTTTTCATCCTTGTTTGTGTTCTCTTGACGCATGTTGCATGTGTCTGCTCCCCTACTCACTTTTGGACTATGATGAGACAAGGCCCCAGCTGTACTTCCACTCTAGATTATTGGCTTCCCAGAGTGATCAGACCCCCAGCTTTCATTCTTATTAAACTCTGCCAGGACCTGCAAGGACAACCTTCTTGCTCTACCTCTTTGGTTTCTTACCTGCCCCTCTTGCACAACTTGGGTGACTGGACTGGCTGTCCGTTTATGTGGACTTCTAGAGTGTTGAGAGCAAGTGTGGAGGATTTTTCATATTATTTTTTCAAACTCAGATACTTGTATTATTCTCAACAATGTCCTTCATTTCTGCTTCCACTCCATCTGCATTCTCAGAACTCCATCCAAGTTTGTGAAATATCTCTTAACAGCCATCATATGGATCACTGCCCAGAGTTGGGGTTAAAACAAGTATAGAACACTTCTTTTTAATTAGGCTTTTAATTAAGATGCTTTTAAAACATTTTAACAGCCTGTTTTTAGCTTGTTTTATGAGATTCATTTTAGGCTGCTAGATGTTTTGTGCTATTTTTATAATCTGGCTGTTTTTTATGGTGGAGTTTTAATACTGTTTTTTAATAGTAGATGATTTTTAACCATTTTGTGCTGCTTTGTGATATTACCATGTTTTACTCTGAAGCCGCTTCAGGCAGATTCTCTGGAAAGGAAGTATATAAATTTTATAAACCAGTAAATGGAACCTAAGCGAGCATGCCTTTTCTCTTAGGAGTGAGTCAGCATACGGAAGATTTTTCTTCCTTATGCTCAGGATAGTTAGTGTGGGTTTTGGATCAAACAAGAAAGTGGGCTGTATTTACACTACATTGACTCTTGTCTGAAATATTCATATCTTGCTGACTATACACAGTCACACTACTCTGTGCTTTTGTGTCATCAAAGATTATTTGGGTGGTTACTAGAAATGAGTCTCTTCTGTGTTGGCACACTAAGTATGGAACTGACTCCCCTCAGGCTTACCTAATGCTTTCATGATAATTGTTTAGGCATCCGTCCTATTCACTTGAACTTTTACCAGCTACCCATGGAGATGTTAGCGAAATTTATATTGTGTTTTCTTTCTTGCTGGCTTGTTTTTTGTTGTTTAATGGTTCATATTTTTTGCACATACTTCTATTGTTTTACTGTTTTATTGTAAGGTGCCTTGTTATTTGAATAATGGGGGGAAACGTTCTATACTAAATAGGTAACAAACAACAGTATAAAATAGTTTTTAAAGCTCTCTGAGGAATAAGCAGGCTGGTAAACTAGCCCTGCATCATGAAATTATTGCATTAGATATAGACAAATGTATGGACAGGTTAAGGGACCACACCATGTGCTTAGAGGTATCCTACAATGTGATTGTAAACAAATGAGTCTTTGGACTCCTCCTTTCCTAAAGGTATTCAGCACACAGCAGTGTCACAGGGAGGCTTAGGTGGACCTCAGCTGACCAATGAGAACTGCCGGTGGCCTCACTTACAGTAGTAGCTTCTTGCTAGTAAAGAAAGAATTCTGGAGGTATCCGCTGAAGGCTGGGGAGGAGGTGCCTCCTTCCCAGCTCCCCTCTACCCCTCCCTGCCCCTCTCCCCAGCTTTCCTCTTGCAGTCTGGTCTCTGCACGCAGCACTTGCTCCTGTGCACTTGGGGGGATTTGGTGCATTTGCTGCAGGATACTCTAAAATGCAGGACAGGATTGCCCATTGGAAACAACAGGAGAGGCTTGAAGACCCACTGGATATTAGGGGAGCCAGAAATGCCAATTGACTTGCATGAACTCCACTGAAATACATTACAGAACAAAAAAAAAGTTGCAATGAAATGCAGAATGGATTTTGTATTAAGGTCTCTGGGCCTAGATAATCTGCTCTGCAACTGGAATGGTGGCCCACAGAGTGGAATAATCTATTTGGGGGTAGCATGAGTTTTCTGGAATGACAGCTCCTGGAAGCCCCTGGAAGTAGCAGAAGTAGCCTGGGGCTGGAATGAAAGCTCCCATAGCCCCTGGGAATAGCAGAAGTACTCTGGAGCTGGAATGACAGCTTCCAGAGTAGAATGACATCCCCTAGGAGTATCATGAGTGTTTTGGGACTGAAATGACAGTCCATGGGAATAACAGAAATGCTCTGGGACTGGAGTGACAGCCCCTAGAGTAGAATGAATGGCCCCTGGGAGTAGCAGAGGTGTTCTGGTCGTGGAATGACAGCTCCCAGAGTGGAATGACAGCCTCTGGGAGTAGCAGAAATTTTATGGTAATGGAATTACAACCCCCAGAATGGAATACAGCTCCTGTGATAGAAATCAGCATAAGGTATTTCATTACCCTCTAAATTTGTGATTACAGGTGCAGAACACTGATTTCAATCACAGGTGCTGTCATTCCACCCTTGGACCTGTCATTCTAGTCCCCGAACACTTCTGCTACACCCAGGAGCCATCATGCCACTCTGGGAACTGTCATTCAAGGCTAGGGTTGCCAGCCCCCTCCAAGCAGCTAGCAGGGAATGGGGGGGGTGCACTTACTGGGATGAGGGAGGAATGCTTGGCATTTCAGTGATGTGCCTACATGACCCATAAGTGGCATAGGCATGTTGGGGATGTCAAGGGGTGACGCTCTGGTTTTCAGGCAAAACTCTATGGTAGAATTGGCTTTTTGGATTCATCATTTAAAAACTTACCATCCTTTTGGTCTTAATCAGTTCTTGGAGCTTTCTTGTTTCATATACTTTATGTATGTCCCTTTAAATACTCAGGATAGACACTTGTCTTTTCTTACCAGTTGTATATTAAGCCTATCACTTGTTGCCCTTTTGAGGCAATACCAGCAGACAGAACCCTTGGTATTATTTCCTTCTGAAGCTTGTGAAGTTTGTGACTGGTTGCCCATTCAAAGAAACGGTATACTTTTTATGAGTAAGCTGTTAATTCATTTCCTCTTCTAAGTAATAATACATTTTTATTGAGGCAGTTTACTTAATTTATAATCTGCATTCATTTACCTTATAGAATGTTTTTCTGAGATGTTAAAAGACTCTGACAAGCCTGCAGCTCATTTTCTTGCTTGTCGGTTTCTGCTGGTTCAGAGCTGATTTCCTGAGGCTCTTCTTCTCCCGAGGAGCACTTGCTGTTGCTGAGTCTGGCTGACCCATGACACCCCTTCCCTAATTTTATGTAGTAAACTTTCTTTTTCTTATAACCTAAACACAGACTTATCTGTGTCTGCATTATTTTCTGCTGCACAGCATCACTCTGCTAAAATAATCTAACCCTAACCCCACCCCCTTCAGCACTCAGTTTGCTTTCCAATTGGTGTTTCCCCGGGTTTCATGAGAATGGTTTTGTGTCAATTTTTGCCTCGTTTTCCTTACGAGCTGAAGGTAATTCAAAAGCATATAGATTCCCTCAGATTTCCCCAGACACACCCCTTTGCTGCCCCTCAAAAGGCACTCTCTTGTCCACATCAAGATCATTCTACCCACTCCGTACCTTCTGCCATTCATTGCTGTACAAGCTCCATTGATTACTTTTTCCCTCATTGTTTTACATTTTAATTGTTTTACAAGCTGCTTGAGTCTAGCAATATGAGACTATTGCTAGTCTTAGATCGCCATAAAAAAATGACTAGGGGTGTGCCAGGTTTTTTTACCGGAAGGAAAAGGCAGTGCAGCTGTGCTGGGCTGGAAGAAAAAGGCAGTGCAACTGGTTGAAACCGGGCACCAGGAGAAGGCAGCGCAAGAACTGTTCCTGTAGGGAGTGGTCGGCCCCCTGCAGGCAAAGAGATCCTGGCTGGGCTGCCTTCTCCTGCCACCCAGTTTGGGAGTGATCAGCTCTCCACAGGCACAGCAATCCCAGCTGGGCTGCCCTCTCCTACCGCCCAGACTAAATTTTCCACTAACATAAGAACATAAGAACATAAGAGATGCCAATGTTGGATCATCCAGTCCAACACTCTGTATCACACAGTGGCCAGAAATACCAGGTGCCATCAGGAGGTCCACCAGTGGGGCCAGGACATTAGAAGCCCTCCCACTGTTGACCCCCCCCCAAGCACCAAGAGCTGTTGACCCCCCCAAGCACCACTAACAGAAGGGAAGGTGTAATTTCTTCCAGTTTTCCCTTCCTGATACATACTGATTTGTTCCTTGTGTCAGAGGGGTAGCTGTTACAACTGTTTGCTATAACAGTTCCTCTGTTATAACAAAATAAAATAAAAGCCCTGTGGCACCTGCTTTCCCTCCTCATATCTGAGGAAGTGAATGGGACTCATGCACGCTCATATTGAAATCAATGTTGCTAGTCTTTAAGGTGCCACTGGACTTTTGTTTTAATCTGGATACACACCAAGGTAAAGATGTCACTACCTATTTGAAGATGAGCAGTCTAATCTGCTGATATTCTATTATGCATTCAAGAAACCCAATAACCCAATATTCTATTATGCATTCAAGAAACCCAGAGTTACTTAATGCCTATTGATGAGTTCAGATCGGCGTAACTCTGTATAGGACTGCACTATGAAACATAATTCCAGAAAATGTTCAGCAACCCAGGAAAGAATTGATACACAGAGATTGTTGAATGTAGGGAGGTAGCAATGAGTCACCATGAGACATCAATTCCACCTACCAAAAATTAGGCTTGAATGATATTGCTCTGTTGAGACTATACTGCGGCAAAATGCCAGCCTGTCTTCCAGGGCCAGAAGCACAGACCATATGACTCAGTGAATATGGAAATTCTGGGAGGAAAGGAGCTTTCTCTTTCCCTTGTTCATTTAGTAGGCTCTCAGACCTGGTTGGATTCCAGCCCAGATTGATTGGCAGACCTATACAGGCTTTTCATCCTCCACTGGAGGCTTTTTGCAGTTTCCTATAGATACTATTTGTGCGTCTGGATGAGGGCTTCAGCCTGTCTCCTCTCAGTCAGAGTCCCCTGTCCCCTGCCTTTCAGAAACAGAAGCTCAGAATAATCGTACTAACTGATCTTAGTTGTAAATCTCTGAATCATATCTAGATGTACTATTAATTGTTGGCCAGTCTCCTAAGATGTAAGTAAATCCAAGTGGTTTTCTCACACTAATGTTGTTGCTGACATTTGTAGCACATGGGCAGTAACCCTTGATCTTTTGAGCAATATCATGGACCCTCCCACCTTTCCATCTGGTCCTTTCTAATAATTTCCATTAGTGTCTGCACACTTTGCTTTAATTTCACCAAAGACTAATTCCTGCTAGCTTTGTCAAAGTGTGAGGGTTTTTAAGTGCCAACCAAAACTAGGAGAGGAAAGGAGAAAAGGATACCTGCTCCATTTCTTTTGTTGCTGCAAAAAAAGCTAGTTTCTTTCCTGTGATTGCTCTGTATATGTCTTACCAAGCTAACTAGGGTCAATGTCAAGGGCTGCCATGGCTGGGAATATGCGAAGAACCCACTATCTGACAGAGGGCTCACCATGAGATAGAGAGACTTGGTCCATCTCCTCCTGCAAGGAAATGGGAGGTCACTCCTAGGGCCCTTGTGACATCGCAAGTTGGAGAAATGCTGGAGGGAACAGAGCTGCAATTCTCTCTGGCTCTCTTTAGTGCTGCTGGCACCCAACTGTGTGTATGTCTTCTGCAAGCATGGTGGAACAGATGGACTAGAAGAGGAAAAGATAGTGTTGATGGCAGGTAGTGTGTCTAGCGGGGGAGCCTTTGGACACATTGCACTAGAGGAAAGGAAAATGTGTCTGTGTTTGGCTCAGTTAGGAAAGATTGTAACAGCCTTCCATTGGTGTGTGTGTGTATACATATTTGTGCATATTCACACAATGGCACATTTAAAGTCTCTGTCAATGCAATTCTGTGCAGAATTACTCCAGCCTAAACTCAATTATTTCAGTGGCCATAGGCTGAAGTAACTATGTTTCCCTCTTGTTACAAAGACTTCAATAGATGAGTCTGGGAAGGAAAACACACTCCCCAAATCCTGGAAAATTCCTACCAATCAGAATAGGCAGTGCCCTTTAAGATGGCCCACTGGCCAGTCTGTCGATATAGCATAGCTCTGTTTATGGATGAAACCAAATGACTAATTTAAGGTTGGCAAAACTGCCGTAGCCCAAATACAAGAGTTCTCTGTTCCTGCCACTAACAGATATTGCCAGCTGCTTTCTTTCATTGCTGGATTTGATATATAAAGCCTTTATAATCCCAGTGTAAGTCTTTCTGAGGCACCCAAACTCTCCGCCTCTTAGGTTATGTACTAGCAAAGATAAGTGAATCTGGTGAGACAACAGAGTGACACTTGTTGGCAGGCATTGCTTTATACAATTTTTTAGAGAAACCTGTCCTACTTTATTTTCCTTACAATATTACACTACACAGACATGACTTGGCTGCTTCCACTCTCTGGCTCGGAAGCTACAATAACAGTGCTATCCTAAGCAGAGTTTTACCCTTTTAAACCCATTGAAGTAAATGGACTTAATGGGGTGTAACTCTGTATAGGACTGCATTGTAAACCACCAAAATGGTGCACTCATCAGAACAAAGACTTCTAGTCAGAGGCTTCAAGCATTCTCACACGTGCTCCAGACTGAATAGAACAAGACTAAAAGAGACAATTTTGAACAGCTACTTCACATATCAGAGAAGAATCTTACAAGAACTGAACATACTCTTTTGTTCCGAGACACATTTTCTTTATTGTCATTCTTAAGATGGCTGGAGTCATGTGGCATTTAGTGTTAAGAGGCAAAGAAAGACAAGATCTCTCTATCAGTTAGACACAAGAGAGAAACAATGGCATGTTCAGCTTTGGTATAGCTTTCCAACTGAAATTCTAAACTTGGTAGGAAGCTAATAGAACTGGTAAAGGGAAGGGTTGCAAAAGGAATGGACACTTGGGAGGGGGTGGAACACTCAACATGGTACCATCAAACTGGGCTAATGAAGACTTCTGAAATAAGGACAGGAGAGAGAATTTAGCAAAACATAAACAATATGCAGCATTGGGGCTCAAAGATCTAGGAGAATAAGCACATATATTTTGAAATAATTATATTTATCATTTCTTTTTATTGGGCCATAAGTAGCTAATTCTGTTGCTACCAAGATAGAAGTGAGTGAGCCAGTTGGGGGGGGGGGGGGATAAACAGGCAAAATGTCCTGAGCAGATGGAGTTCTTGTTTACACAACCAACAGACGAGTTTATCTCTCATTTTTGTTGCTTTTTGCATCTGTTCAAAATCTTCAGTGATTCAAATATGCCAGACATTTCAAAGGTAGCTGTGTTTCTGATGGGCTTTAATTGTATCCAGTACAACAGTACAGATGGGAACCAATTGTATCCAGAGTTTCCTGTTTTTCCATTTAATGACATCCACCCTGATCTGATGCAAAAGCTCTGATGTTGAGATTAGGGGTGTGCAAGAAAAAAAATTCAGTATTATTCAGTGTGTGTAACTTTTTCCCACCATAGAGAACAATGGAGGGGATGGGGCAACCTGTTTGGGGGCCCGTAGAATTGGACCCCCTGGTCCAATGCTCTTGAAACTTGGTTGGTATCTTGGGGAGAGGCCTCTCACTCAAACCCCCTCCCCTCCAGCCCCCGGAATATACCCTATGTTTTCACCATTGACTTCAATGGCCCATAGGATATAATGGGGCCGAATTGCAGCCGAAATTCAGCAGCAATTTGCCGGCAACCCAATTCAGATCAGAGAATCTGAATCGGCCTGCAGCAGCCCGAAAGGGGTCCGAATAGGCCATTTTCGGGGGTGCATTCGGTTCGGACGAATCAAATGCACATCCCTACCGAACACCTCTCCCAAGTATAAATCAAGCGTTTCAATGATCTTCAACAGCAGCTGGTAAAATGGAACCAAATTTCCAAAATAATACAGGGACAGAGAGAATTCCATTGAAGCTTTTGGTTTGGGTGGCTGGTGGTGACTCACCAAGTGAACTTGTGCACACACACACTACCTTCAACATCACCCTGTGCTGCACTGCTACCAGGGATCTGTAGAGGTATTCTGGTGTAGGTGGATTCAGAATGGCAGTGGGGAGATTGATGAGGCATCTCTGTGTGGCATTTCTGTGCCAATCAAAATGATTAATGGCCCTACTACTTCTCTCTAGTCTCTTGTTTTAATTTCGGGAAAAGTGCTTCACCCCAACTTCCCAGCACAGACTGAGAGGGGATGCAGGCACAAGTATGTGCTCACTTCAGTCATCCTCAAAGTCCAGGGCTGGGGAGCCGAACAGTGGCAAGCTGACCTTCAAGAAGACAGTGGGAGGGCAACAGTGGGAGGGCTTCTAGTGTCCTGGCCCAACTGCTGGACCTCCTGATGGTACCTGGTATTTTTGGCCACTGTGTGACAGAGTGTTAGATTAGATGGGCCATTGGCCTGATCCACCACTGGCTTCTCTTATGTTCTTATGTTTAAAACCAACTGCTCAACTGACCAGGGGACCAGGCATGAGTGATGCAAGCAGACAGTGTCGCCCGCATGGGAAAAATGGGCTCACTCTGCAAGCTTGTCAGAGAGCATGAGAGAAACGTCTGGGCCATGACACAGAGGTCTGGCCAGATCACCTCCTTCATAGGCCAGTAGCTCAGCGGACAGGAGGCCTGCAACTGAAGGGCTCTTCGAGGCAGTCCTTCACCATCGTAGCCACCGTGTCCTGTCTCATGTGCCTGCTGCTCCCAGAGGGGCCAAGGATCTGCCCAGTGACTGCCATCTCAATAGTCTTCATAGTGGGAGCTGCATAGGGGGCACTGCCTAGCAGGGAAGGTGGGGAATGAACAGCAGCAGAGCTGTTTTCACCCTCCTCTTCCTCAGCTTGCGCCACATGTGCTCAACTCACCAGCAGAGCTCATCTCACCATTGATTGAACTCATCAGCCCACTCTGCGATCGTGCCCTTTATGCATGGGTCACACATGGTCGCCAGCATATAGACCTTCTACTGGATGACAGACTGAAAGCAGTCCTTGAATCCTTCTTGCAGCCTTATCACCAGTGCATGCACTGCTGGAAGCATGTCTGAATGTCCTGCAGCTGGCACCAGAAATGATGCCAAGTCCTCACAAGCTATGTGGATCATGGGGATGACCAGAGCCAGACTTGCCAAGTCAGATGAGAGCATCTCTGTGTAGCTCTTAAAGGACTTAAGAACTTCCACAGTCTGAGAGATGGTCAACCACTCCTCCTGGATGAGCTGGCTCTCTACATAGAGGAAATCATATTTCTCTATGTAACAAATGTCATCGATAAAGTATGGGGGTATGGCTGTTCCATCACATTCAGCTTGTGAATTCCATGGCTGTCTTCTGCTGAAGACAAAATGGTGGAATAGATGAAATTTGCTCTGATTCAACAAAATAATATGATTCACAACCTGCTTTTCATGATCAACACTTTGCTTCGGGGGAAATAAAGACACCAGGAACAAATCTACTGGGCAGTTCCTACAAATGTCACTTTTGAATATACTATTATTTCTCTTTTTTCCTGAATATTATATTAATTAGTTACTAAAGAACTGCTTTCAGTACTGCAGGAGTAGTTTTCTTTGTACAAAACAAAAAATACTGGGTGACTATTAAAAAAACTGCTTTGAGACAATGGAACATTCAATGCAGATGTTACAGTGGTGGGCCCTAAAACACAAGGCTCTTTGCCTCTTGATTCACACAGGATGAAAGACTAAGCTTAAAAGACTGAAAACAGGCTTGATGCAAAAGCACAACTAGCTGAACACTGGAATATCCATTAAAGTAGTAATTAAGAACCAGAATATTTAAAACCCTCATAAAATATTGTTTTTATCTGTGGTAGATATTATGTCACTAAATGTTCTCCTTAATGCCCAGCTCCTAATGTAGAACTGTGAACTGATTGTCCCTTTTCCACTAAAGTGCACAAACCTAAGCACAAATTATATTTGCATCCTATTACAAGAAAAACACCCACACACACACACACACAAATTGCACTTTAGAAGGGACAGGTGTCAGGTAGCCCCACCATGGTGTTTACCCCTTACTCTGGAATGTGTAATGCCCTGCAGCTGTTTCTTGCTTCTGCCTCTCTTATCTAGCCATTGGCCTTGAGTGCTCATCGCTTCGGCGCAAAGCCTCTGCTGTCTCCCACTCACCTCTGAACCGTTAACCAGTTCCCTGCGCTCAACATTATTTGCTTATTGGCTCCTAGGTGTCAGGGGG
>NW_015169267.1:0-6471 GCF_001447785.1 Gekko japonicus
TGCTATTTACTTACATACAAAGTGCTTTTCATTGTTATAAATACAACATGCATGGAGGGAGGGAGAACATTTAAACTGCAGAGAGACTTCGGATGCACAGAAACTTATTGTGTTGGATTTTATATATGCAGTGGAATTTTACTCTTATCACAAAGTTGTCCTCCAGTGCTGTGCTTTTACATTTTTCAAAAAACAATGAACACTGCGAATGCAATTAACAAGTCTAATATCAATGCCTTTTATTTTGAAATACCAACCACGTGTATATTCTTAATAAATATTCAGTTATCAAGGTTTTCTTATAACCAACTCCAAAAGTATTTAATACAAAGTCAAAAGCTCCAAGTCAGAATTACAAATGTATGTAACAAATTTATATATAACAGATCAACAATTGGAAATTATGCAGCAACATGTATCCCTGGAGGACTGATATGCTGCACTGAAACACTTGATAGCTGGGTAGCTACTCGTTGAAAGAGATTTCCTAGAGCATTGGTTCTGACTTGAATTTTGATCTCCATAATGGAAGGGAGAGGAGACTTTGAAAAAGAGGATGGAAACATGTTTACATGTCTGGGATACATGTTGCTGCATGACTTCCAATTGTTGATCTGTTACATAAATTTGTCACATTGAGTACTTTGGAAGTAGCAGTGCTACACTGTAACCTTGATGTATAGCTCATGATTGTTGCATTTTGAGAGTTTGGGAACTTTACGTGCTACATTGTAACTCTGACTTGGAGCTTTTGACTTTCTATTAAATAATTTTGGAGTTGGTTATCAGAAAACCTTGATAACTGAATATTTATTAAGAATATACACTCAGTTGGTATTTCAAGATACTCAATTAAAGGCATCGATATTAGACTTGTTAACTGCATTTGTAGTGTTCATTTGTTTTTGGTAATTGGCACACTGTGTTTCCCCCTTGTTTTATCTACATATCTTATTTACATTTTTGCCTAGTGAAGTGAGCAGTAGTTATTTAGAGATATGCAAGACAATAATGGGAGAGACACCTGTTTACAAGGGTTGCTCCCTGCCTCTGCCACTTCAAGGGGCAGATTCTCCTTCAGTAGACAGAAGTCAGCTAAGAGATGGGAAATGTGCAATGGGATCTACTAAAAAATGAATCAGTCAAAACCTGCTTCTACTTAATTGATCACTGTTATCACACCTTCTGTTCAAGAAGCTAAGGATGATACACATGATTCTCCTTTTATCCTCATAACAACCCTGTGAGGTAGGTTAGGATGTGATAGTGACAGGAACAAAGCCAATCAGCCAGCATCATAGCAGGCTGAAGATAACTCAACTGTATTGTTCTTTATGAAACTGGAGAACAGGAGAATTTTGGAAATTGTTTCTCTCACATCTTTCTCATTAGAGAAAGATATGGGTGAAGAATTAGTGGCTTTTCTGCCCTACATTTTATCTACCAATATTTTAATATAGTTAAAATGCACAACAGAAAACTTGTTATTAAAAATCCACAGCCATGGTCAGATACACTTATTCAATCAACTTTGTACCTTTCTTACATGGTCAGAAAAGTTCTGTAAAGCCAGGAGCCAATGAGGTTTATGACTAATATTCTTTCCCTTGGTCATGGATGATAATGATCATAATAACATAACCTTGGTCAGTTTATGATTTATACATGTTATATTATTACGTCAAGAGCCATGTGCAATGTTATTAGTTTGGTAACTGAAGGCGGCCAATTGGGCTGAAACTCTTCTGGTCAGGGTCAATACTTGTCACTTTTAGATGTGATTACAGATTATCAATTATAACTGTATCTATGGTAAGGGTCAATATTTGTTTTAAATCTTTTGTAAAATAGATACATGTATTTTCATTTATTTCTTAATATTTGTAATTCTTAAATTAATTAACAGTATTCTTTGGCCTGTATGTTTATGTTTTCTCAATATTTAGGTACTTACTTTAATTTGTTTTGGGTTAAGTCCCCCCATTTTTTGTTTACCTTTCCATTATTGCAATATCGATCATTATAAATTTTTTTTTGCATAGGTTAAGGACCTTTGCTACCGAGTGGCTCTACTCACTTTAGAACTTCCCAGTCTTTGATTAGTTTTTCCACAAGCTGATCTTTACCTTATGGATTTGACAATGCAAGCCTTGCAGAAACGGTGTCCACATCGCGTCTGTACTGCTTCTCGCAGAGCCATCAAACAAATAGGGCATTCATATTTACTTTCCAGGGGGGGATCAAACTCCACATCGTAGCCCTGAGTCTCTTCTATGAAAGAGTTTGAAAGTGTTCCACCAGTGCCATTGCTGACACTGCCAACAACGCTCTCCTCTTTGGCTCCAGAGCTGCAGGCGCTGGCCATGGCCGCGCAGCAGCCGCTCTCTTGATCACTGGTCTCAAAGCAGGTGTTACTGTGTAGCAGACTCATAGTAATCAGTAAGGTGCCAAGGTATTATCTGTGAAGAGAGACAGAAAGAGAATTGAGCTCCCAGAGTACTGCTTCTAGTGTGACAATCTGCTGTACTGAGGCCCCGGTCACATGGAGAATTTGCCCCGCAAAAGGCACGAATGCTGGGCTGATTTTCGGGGCGCGATCACACCGCAACATCTGACAAGCGTAGTGCACCCATGGCCAACCCGTGGCGTGCCACCGAAGATGTGCAGTTAAAAAAAGTACCTGCAAAGATCTACTAGCAAATGGTTTGCCATGGGCTGCAGATGGACTAGTTTGGTGTGATCGCGCCGGCGCGCGCCTATTCCCTCCGGCAGTGCTGAAGGACAAAACCCCGGTGTGCCGCCGTCACATCCGATCACATAATGGCGGATCAGAATGCGACAACGCAAATAGCCACGCCTCCCCCCCACGTTTTCCAGCACATGTGGACCATTCCTGTCACCTGAGACCATTTTTCCCAGGTGACAGGAAAAAAATGATCTTTTCCAAAAATCAACTATTGCTTTTCTTCTGAACTGGTTTCACATATGTTCTGCTGCAACAGGAGTACTGCTTCTTACACAACTACCAAAGTCAACATATTTCATTTAATCTATACCTTATTTCAATTTAATTTTCAGTCACAGCTAAGACTCTCTCTGTACCAGGCAATCATCATATTATTTACTCTAATAAGTACCACACGTCACTTAGGCAATCGCATCTCATTCTGTTTCAATTTCTGATTACTTCTCTGTTTCTGATTACTTTTCTGTGGTAACCGTGGAGGTACTTTCTTTTCTGTCACTTTCACAATTACACAGAAAAATCTTTTCAACCTGCCCCAATCACTTAAAAATCACTTAAAATCACTTACTTATCAGCATCTCACAGGGAAACATTATAAAAAATCTAAAACAAAACCCAACACAAACAGCAGACACTAACTGCAAGAGCATACAGTGTAAACAAATTAGGAACATAAAGCAGCTAGTATTAGGAAATAAAACATAGAATATTATTCTGGAGGTAGGTTGGTATAGATATTGCTTGTAATGATGAGAAGTTTGATATAGCTCTGAATAAACAATGTTTTGAAATAAGTTTGCATGAGATACTTTTTAAAGAAGCTCTATGGTATTATTTATTAACAGTCCCTTAGTTTCACAAGTTTCCCTCTGCCAGTCTTGTACCTAATATTCTCTCTGGAGCAATTCCAAGCACAGGCTTCCAATTATTTGATAAGGACATTTAGGACTCAGTATCAGTGAATAAGTTCAACTACTTCATAACATTCTCAATACTGTTATCAAACATCTCAATACTGCTTTTAGCAGGAAAGTTTTCAGTCAATCTATAAAACGAGTTACACTCAAAATATGAGGAAAGGACAGAAAACATAAATATGTTTTTCTGGTCTCTTTTGGTCAAGAAAATTTACTATCAGCACAAATAAGAGATTATTCTGTTTCTTTATAGCTGACAGACCACAACGATGGAAGTCCATTTCTAAAACAGGCTCTGAAATGTACTAAGGTTGACTCGTTTAAGAGGGTTTACCTGAAAATAATGGGAAGAAAATGATAAAAAAGACTTATAGATGTTATAATGTTAATAGGAATTAAAGATCCATCATTGTTCAGGACAGAATAAATTGTGCTTGTTCCTTCAGCATGGTTCAGATGTAACACATTGCATCCAAACCGACAAAGAAACACATTATGGTATGCATTGATACAGAAAGACACAGTTCACATTAAAAGGTGAGTGGAATACAGCACACTTAATCAGACTATGTTGTATCAACTTTTGTACCAGGCCTGGTGAAAGGACATGCACACAGGCAGCAAGAGAGGTGCAGGGATGAGGGGGTCAGTGGCAGTGGGCCCCACCAGAAGTCCCAGGGCATGGCAGCTGCTCTACCTCAGCATGTCAGCACCAGCCTATGTGACAGGCCTATACATAGTGAGCAGTAACCTACCACTCCATACATGGAACATGGAGCTTTCCCACTTTCCTTTCCATTCCTACATCCCTTCTGATCCCCAGAACAATTAGTTCCATGGTCATAGGATCCACATAGGCTAGTGAGGGTGTTGGAGCAAAGATGTGAAATTGGAAGAAAGTGCTAGTGCCCTGTAGAGTAATCACCACACTGCAAGCCTCGATCTAGAATACAAAGGTACTTATTCCTCTGCTTGCAGAGAACAACTGTAATTAAAGAAGCCACATCTATGCCACTCTGAACACGCACATAATAATGTAAACTATTAATATCTTAATATAGTAATTCCCTTACATATTGGCCATTTCCAGCTGTCCCATTGGCTGTGCAGTGCGCTCCATCAGCCATTGGCCCATCAACCGCCTCTCAAGAGTAATCACATGCCATTGGCTGGGTGCTGGGTCTGCTCCTCTCTCCCTCCCACTGCCACCTCAGCCACTGTTCCCTGTCAGAATAACTGCCAAACGCTTGTCTCTCCTGATGAAGACACTTCTCCTGCTTGGCTCCTGTGGACTAACTTTTCTCTCAGTGGCTGCTGCTAGGCAACCAAGTTTGGTTCTATCAGTAAAAAGACTGAAATAAACCCTTTCCAGGCCTTTGTGGGGAATTCATTGGGGCCAGTCCTGACTAGGGTTGCAGGCTCCAGGTTGGGAAATTTGAGGGATTGAGGCTGGAGAGGGTGAGGTTTGAGGAGGGGTGGGACCTCAGGTACAATGTCATAGACTCCACCCTCCAAACCAGCCATTCCCTCCTGGAGAAACATTGTTGCCAATCTCCAGGTGGGGGCCGGAGATCACTCAGAATTACAACTGCTCTTTAGGAGGGAGCGGGAGAAGATGGAAAACTGAAGTCAGAGGGGCAGATAAAGGTAGGTTGATGGTTGGCTGGGAAGGAGATAGGGTTGCCAACTCCAGGTTGGAAAATTCATAGAGATTTGAGGGATGGAGCCTGGAGAGGGTGAGGTTTGAGGAGGGGTGGGACCCCAGACAGGTACAATGCCATAGACTTCACCCTCAAACCAGCCATTTCCTCCTGGGGAACCATTGTTGCCAATCTCAAGGTGAGGGCTGGAAATTACTCAGAATTACAACTGCTTTCCAGGATGGAGGGGGGAGGAGATGGAAAGCTGAAATCAGAGGAGCAAATAATGGCAGGTTGATGGTTATCTGGTAAGGAGATGGGGTTGAAAACTCCAGGTTGGGAAATTCCTGGAGATTTGACTTCTGGTCTATGGATTGGTGGTCACTCTCCCCAGAGCTTGGGGAGGCGATTAGCACACCATCGGAATGGAGGGGTGCCACCTCAAGTGGCACTCCCACGGAGCCTTTGTGAAACGCTCCAGGCCAGAGAGCTTTGAGAGATAGCTTCTTCGACTGCTTGCTGCTGGAGAATCGAGGCTTCTCTCCGCTCTGACGGTCCTACTGATGAGTGGCCTTAGGGCACAAGCTAACCCGACCAGAACAAGTGGGGGAGACCAAGCGGAACAACGATTGATGTGAGCAAGGTCAGGAATGTGACCAACAATGAACGTGAGTTCTAAGTAAACGAACTTTGATAAACAGCACCCCCCCTCCCCGTGGGAAAAGCGGAGCGCAAAGAGGGATGCCTGTGAAGCGCAAGGACAGATAAACACAGCGAAGGGGGAGTGGGAAGAAACAGACAGCGTGTGTATTTTGAGAGACTTACTTGAGTGCAAATAGTGAATTGACAAGTGCTTCGAGCCCGGGAGAAGCGGTTTGAAAGTGTAAACAAAGTTTAAAAAATGGCAGCATCCTGAGGAAAGCTCAAAGCGAAGCCTGGTAGTCAGAGTCCAAGGCTGGAAGAGGGAGCTGATGTCATGAAGCTGTTAGCGGATATGCTCAAGCCAGTGATGGATCAGCTCGATGGTATTAAGCAGCAACTGACCTCGTTAAATCAAAACTTCGCTTCACAACAGTGACAGCTGGCAGAAACAGAAAAAAAAGTGGAGCTGGTGGCTGAGAAAGTTACACAGATGGACACCTCAAGCAAGAAGATGAAGAAAAGAATG
>NW_015169267.1:7868-7998 GCF_001447785.1 Gekko japonicus
TGTGATGGTCAGAACACCATGCTGGCATATCTCAAAGACAAACCCATGAAAATCCTTTTCCAAGTCATGTCAGACTAACACTTATGATGATGAAGAAGAGATTGGATTTATATCCCACCCTTCACTACCC
>NW_015169267.1:8048-8188 GCF_001447785.1 Gekko japonicus
TCCCTCCCCACAACAAATATCCTGTGAGGTAGGTGGGGCTAAGAGAGCTCTCCCGAGAACTGTCCTTGAGAGAATAGCTCTGAAAGAATTTATGACTGACCCAAAGTCACACCAGCAGCTGTATGTGGAAGAGTGGAGAA